>NC_056733.1:1028615606-1028818106 GCF_019279795.1 Protopterus annectens
GTGGAGAGTCTTATTGGGGATCTGATGGAAGAGGGAGAAACCAGTCCCGGACTGACTGTGGCCTCTGTGTGCTCTTAAGGGAAATTACACTTCATGCAGAGATCTGCATCTGGAAATACTGTGTGTGTACTGTTATCCTCCCAGTGAACGGCTCCCACTGTTGCCAGTGGTGAGGATTGAGGCCCCTTGATTACTGGTTGGCAGTGGTGGGCCATTACAACTACTTTCAGCAAAATGACTCAAGGTGGAAGGAATAAGGATTTAACAACTTTAAAATATCATAAGAAATTGCAGGCTATTATCTTCTGTAATGGTTTCAGGAAACCATCAAGGTTTCTATTGCTTCCTTTATATTGGGCATATCCAAGGACTGGATGGTAGGTAGATGTCTCATCTAAAGCCAGCTACTTGTTAATAGGAATCTATGACTGACTGTCAAATATTAGGCTCCAACTTCATCTTCTTCAGGCTTTTTCTTTTTTACTATAAAAATGTGCAAGAATATTTTTATTTAGTGGAAAAGACTGTATCAAGTTTTAGGACCAACCTTAAGCCTTCAATGTCTGGCATAGGTACAGAAAAGAAATGTAAAACAGAGCCCACAGAAGACCACCATGGATTTTCTTGTTTAGGCCAGATGCCTCTTCATTGGGCAGGGTGAGACAAAAATGTAAATTTTTTACTTAGCAGAGTCAGGCAGTACCTCTTTTGTGCAGGTCAACTCCCTCCTAGTAACCATTAGTGTCATTTTGTAACTGTGATGTGGTAACAGTTAATACCCCCCCCCCCAACACACACTGGCTTTTGGGTACTGGGCTACATTGCAGCATACATACATACATACAATAAAATGTTAGATGTGTTTGCATTGTACCACTGAGACAATTCTCTGTATTATTATGATAACCTGTACCATAGAGATCCATTCATACCATTCACAATATCCATTCTATGTACAGATACACTGTATTTATTCTTTTATTTTACGTTATTTATATTTGTTAACCAGAATAGAGCAATGATCATCATGAACCTTTTCCAGACGCTGGCTGGGAGTGCTGTCTGGTTAAGTGACTTGCTCAGAGTCACAGAGTTAGGCAATGGAGGCTGCAAGAATCAAACCCTGGGCCACTGGATCATACATATTAACATCACCAGTCTATGTTTTGCATCATAATTACTGTTAAAGAGTGTTAAAAGTTGTATTTCATAAAATGGCTTGTCAGAACTAATGCGCCAGTTTTAGTGTGGTAACGTAAGTTAACCTCCTAATCTATGTCTCTATCTCAATGCCTCAAGGATTTGTTTTTAATGTAGTGTACAATTTTATTTCATCAGATGTCATTTAAATAAATATGTAGTTAAAATGTGTAATGTAATATTAGAGTATATATTATATATTCTGCAACATAATATCTCTTTATACAGTAATTAGGAATCGAAGTAAAATGCCAGACCCTCTCCCCCCACATTTAAAAGACCCCTTCCTTAAAACCTGTAGCTTGTGCATGGCTCAGTTTGCATAAGGACCCTTTGGTGCAGACCACTTCTCTAGAACAGATAAGTAAGATGCAATAAGTGCACACTGACTTTGTTTCACCCCTTGATCTCTAATACCTTTTTAAATATCATTCATTTAGAAAATGGGTTTTCTTATGTAGAATCAGGCTGTTAAGTTGCAGAACTGCTAGATATATCACATGTTGGTTAGTTGTTGGCATCAGCAGATATATTGCTTCCTGTAACTACTACAAAATACAGCTTAAGATCTTGCTGGAAATTGGAGCTGGTCAGATGTTCATTTTGTATGAAGGCAGCCATTAAGTTGAAGTCTCAGATCCCAGTCAAATAAACATTTTGCATATAATTCTAACTACTTCAGGCAAAACCTTCAAAGTGAAGACAAAGCTAGAAATTACCCATTTTGAAAACCATTACCAGTGTCTGGCAGGTTAGCATACATGATTAAAGTTGTTATCTGTTAATGAGCTTCATCCTGTAGTCCTAGGTTTGATTACATCCGTTTCCATTTACCTGCTGTCTGCTTCCAGGTGGCACATGAAAAAGACTTTATACTTAGTGAGATTAACTGATTTAACAGGTAAATAAAGGTAAGTGTAAGACCTCAGGTCATTTTTCACTTTAAATTGGGTGAGCTACCCCAGGTGTACTCTGTAAGTGTGTGTGTGTGTGTGTTTCTGTGCATGTGTGAGGACTAAAGTTCTGAGCTGTTAGTGAGCTGCTTCTTATGCTCAAGGTGCAGAGTTTGATTCCTTCTACTTTCATTTGCCTGCAGTGTGACTGCAAGCAAGTCACTTACCCAGACAGTGTCCCTGAGTCACCTGAAAATGGTTAATTTGTTTAATATGCTGAAGTGGAGGTAAGGTAGTTGAGGTAGGGGCTGATGCAGATTTATATTTGTTTGGGGTGTAGGCGCACTTTAGTTATATTTTCATCATCAGAGGAATGCTGCAGGTGGGATGCAGGAACAGTTTTTCAATGCGGTGATGCTTGTCCTGTTTCCACTGTTGCATGACCATGAAGTTAGTACATTTAACTTAAGGTGTGTGGGTGTGCATGTTGGGATACTTTCCTATTTCCTATCTGTAGAAGGAAGTATAGTCATAGATCAATGGGTTCTCCTACCTATGTTACAGTACAGTCAACCAATTTTTGTAAAATCCTCCAAGAAAAACCTGTCCACACTGCTGTCTGTATCAAATCGCATTTATAGAGCCATTGCCCTTGTCCCCCATACAGAGCACAACTGCTCAGTTTTAACTAAAGCAAAATGGCTTCCAGTAAATGAAATATGTATTCTAATGCTATCCTTCCCAAACCATAAACTGATTTACTAAGATACTGTCATATTCTTTTCCAGCAGATTTTCCAAAAGAACTTCTTACAATCTTGAATCCTATTCTTCCCAATCTATTCTCACACCCCACACACAAAACTCCTCTCCACTGGCCACAGCTTTTTGGTAATGGCTCCATAGATATAGAAGTCTCTCCCAACATACCTGAGAGAGACATCATATCTTATTCCAAGTTCAGACAACAGCTTAGGAATTTTTGCTTCGCAAAAGTCTCCAACAATTGCTTTCCCCCATGAAGTGTTACTTAAAATACAAGTTCTCCACTAAACACAAACCTCGCACTATAAAATGACTTCTCAAATTCTTACTGAGTGCAAAGGTCATATTTCCCTAGTCTTGCTTTTTCTTCTCTCCTGCATTCTCCCTCTCTCTCTTTTCCCTCCCTCCCAAACCTTCTCCTGTCCCTTCCATCTCATTCTGTCCCACAGCAGTCACCCCTCTTACTCCCCAGTATTGCACCCTCCAATCCTTCCATAGTGTACCCTCTTCCTCACTCAATCATTGCTATTATCCTTAAGAAAAGTAAAATATAATAACTATCTGCTGTGTGTGTGTTGTGTGTGTGTGTGTGTGTGTGTGTGTGTGTGTGTGTGTGTGTGTGTGTGTGTGTGTGTGTGTGTGTGTGTGTGTGTGTAATCAGTACTCTAGGTTCATAGGTTCATAGGTTCATACTAGGCTATCTGCCCAAGGGCATTTATAAGCCTAGCCCATAGTCATGTGGCTTTCGCCACCCCTTTAGTTTGAATAAAAACTATGCCTATCATTTTTCTGTGCCTCTGTCAAGCAGTGACACTGAAGTAATCCCTGGGGTATATCTGCGATCTCCCATCCATTGGTCAAGATTCCTCTTGAACAAGGCCAGCGAGGTGCTCTGCCTCACATGTACCGGGATTTTGTTCCACAGCATAGGGAGTCTCTGGGTGATGAATCTGTCCCTCCAGCACGTTCTATTTATAACCGTGTCAAGGTTTAAGTCTCCCGCCCTTGTGGTTCTGAGGGATCTAGATTTTTTGAGGTGAAGCATATTCATCAAATCTGGGTTTGACATGGCCTTATATGTCAGGCACAGGTCACCTCTGAGCAAGCGGTATGAGACTGAATAGAGCTGGAGTTCTTTCAGTCGGGCAGCATAAGACATATTTTTGAGACCCTTTATCCTTTTGGTGATCTAATACTGTTTTTATGTGGAATTATTTATTTTATTTTACATTTGTTTACTGGGAAAGTCTGACTGGACACAGGTCCTTTTTCAGCAGAAGCCCAGAGAGAAAAGCTCCATATACAACACTATTCAATTAGAAAATGACAATTTGGTATACATAAATCAGTACACTTTAGTATACACATGATAGAACATACGACTCACAAATATAATGCATTTACATGAAATAATTATTGTATGTATAATCGCTGTTTTTTTCAAGTTGCATTTTTAGGTATGCCCATGCAGAAATAAAATCAAGATTGTAAAGACTTTCGGCAAAACTATCATGAATAAAGGTGGAATGAGGGTTTAAAGGAGGTAAGAAAAGGACAAGAGTTAGTTAGTTGGGGTAGGAAATGTGCTAGGAGAGATGGAGTAAGAGAGAGCAGCAGGATTTGTGAACTACTACCAGGGCTATCGCAGTTACAGAACCATGTAGGTGTGACTTTAGAGCTGTTTTGAAGGAGACAGCGGAAGCTGTGGCTGAGATATTGGGGGAAGGCTGTTCCATTGTTTAGCAATAATATTGCTAAAGAGGGGCGTACCTGCGGAATTACTGGCTTTAGTAACTTCTAGCAGAGGTTTTTGATTGGATTGCAGGACTTTTGTTTTGGTGCTTGGGTATAGTATGCTTTGTAGGGCTGGGGTTTTTCAGGATAGTAAAGCAGTTTGTGGGCTAGTATAAGCTGATTATAAGAATGAGTTGGGAAGTTCTAGCCAGTTAACTGTCTGAGAGGAATGCAGTGGTGTATTCTGAATGGAGTGTTGGTTGGGAATTTGGTAATTTTGTTATAGCAAGCTTGCAACTTGGATAGGTCAGATTTTCTTAGATTGGTGGAGATTGGGAAGGTGTAAAGAAGGGTAGGTATAAGATGGGTACGTGCAATAGTGGCTCTAGAGTTATTTGTTAGGAACTGTTTATTTCTATATCATATACCTAGTTTTTTATGTACTTTCTTTATAGTAAGGGATATATGTATATTGGATTTCATGATACTGTCAATTTCTACCCCCAGAAGTTTGGTGTCACTGACTGGGGATATGATAGTATTGTTACTGGAGGTGATGTTAAATGTTAGGTTATGTGTTGAATACTGTGTGGGTGGAAAGTTAAGAAGCTTAGATTTGTTAGAATTTAGTATTAGTTGTGAATCACTAAGCCATCTTTCAACAGAGAGAAAGGAGGATTGCGGTGGTTGTTGTAGTACTTGGGAGAGGGAGAGCACAGATTACTGTGGCATCATCCACATATTGGATGACTGAGGCTTGTAGTTTAGATGTATGAAGGTTATTGGTGAAAAGAGAAAAAGTAGTGGTCCAAGAATGGAACTTTGTGGGACTTCTAGTCAGACTGGTAGTAGAGGGAATGATTCTAGGTGCCATCTAACTGCCTGCTGTGTCTGTCTGCCTGTTAAGTAACTCCTAAACTAGGAAATGGTGGAAGAGCTGAGATTTAGTTCTGAAAGAGTGTTGATGAATTTACCATGACTAAGCATATCAAAAGCTTTGGAAAGATCTAGAAAGATAGCTGAGGCAAATTTTCCATTGTTTCTATGGTCGTTTACTGTCGGAGTGAAGGACATGAGGCCAGTAGTGGTGCTATGGGATGGTCTAAAACCATGTTGTGTTTTTGTGAGTAGATTATTAGAGTTTATGTATGTCATGATTTGTTTGTGTACACACATTTCAAGGATTTTGGAGATGGGAAAGAGTATGGCGATTGGTCGGTAGTTAGTAAGCTCTTTCGTTGTTTAGACTTGCCCCCTTGTGAAGTGGGGTGATGTGTGAAATTTTCCAGATCTGAGGGACTAGGTTTTCTGATATGGAGTGGTTAATGAGAATTGCTACAGGATAAGCAATTGCCGCGGCGGCAATTTTTAGGAATTCATCTGGTAGTCTGTCAGTGGAAGGAGATGTTCTTCGTGTTTCACTGTTGCAGTCATTACATTTGGGTAATCTGCTGGCAGGTTGCCCTCAGTCAGCCTGAATTCCAAAGTCTTGGGTCCTGCGTCGGTTGCTGTCTTCTCTTCCATGACGTCAGGTCATCAGGGGTATAAAACATGCAGCCAATGCCATTTTCTTCAGTCTTTCTTGCCGTGCGGTGCCTGAAGCAGAAGCATTTTGCAAGTGCTGGTCGGCCGAGTACTGAAATATTTGAGTTGGGTTGTAATTAGGGCTTAATCCCAATCCTGGCTTCCAGACTTCCTGTTGCAGTTTTAAGACTCATAACTAAGAGTAAAAAAAAAAAAAAAAAAACAATACAATAGTAAAAGAGAACAGCAGAACAGCAAATGCCAGAAAATCACTGTCCTGCTTTATAAATATGAAATTGCCATACCTAGGAGAAAAAAGGAATACTATTATTACTAAGTTAAGTATATGTACATCTGTATTTTCACTCACTGAGTTGCGCTATTCAAGGACTTGCACAATAGGCTCAGCATTAGAAACGATTACTGTTTTACCCCTGTATGCCATGAGGCCAAGGTCTAAATCTTGGTGTTAAGTAGGTATTTTCTTAAATACTGAGTATGAAATGTATGACTAGACTGGAGTCTGTATATTCACAAGAAATAACCAAGTCAGTATTGCTGTCCTCATTTTTCACACCAGTAATGAATAATTCTAGGTCAATTCACAGAGTACCTGTTTACTGAAAACTAAACTCATTTTTACTATTTATTTGTTTTGTTTATTTATCCTGTTTTGACTGGGTTAGTCCCACGAGACCCAAGGTGGTATTTATACTACTAGGGTAAATTTGGCCAAGGCATCGGGGAAGTTCCCCAGCTTTTTTGATAGATGCCCTGGGATCTTTTACATCCACCCAGGCTACCACCAACTCAAGCAGATGGGGACTCGATTTGAGGTCTCATCCAAAGGATGACATGGCACACTCAGGAGTAAAGCACCCCTCCCCCCATGTTGCAATGCAGTATTAGCAATCCATTCACCTAGACTGAGAATGGAACTCACAGCCTTCTGGTCTTTCAGAATCAAAGGCAAGTGTGCTAATCCATTGAAAAGTACCTCTCTCAGTGCAGTTAAAAAGTTAGTATTTTTGCAAGAGGGATTGTGTCTTCTTTGACTACGTTATTTGAATATAATAGCATATCGACTTTGGGAAAATGGACATATTTCAATCTGTTCGACCTTTCAATGAGCAGAACTGTGACAGATGTTGTGCTTCTGAGTGAATTTTGTTATGAGTGAAAATCTTTTGTTCCTATTGGTAATGTAAGCAGATGATGTTGAACTCTTTATTAATAATAAAAGTAAATCAGCTGCAGTTCATTGCAGCACAATTTTGATAAGTTAAACAATTAGGTAATATAATTTAAAAATCAATTTATCTGACACAAAAGAAATGGCATTTTTTGATGTTCCACCTGAAATTAATCTGAAAGGAGAAGGTAACACAGTTGTTGATTGGGTAGATGTAGTAACGTACTGAATTATATCCCAATCGAATTTTAACATTTTCCCAAAAAATGACAAGGTTGTTAACATAATTTATGGAGAATTAGCATTATTATACTCTGAAGGTAGAAGTTTGGCTGAGAGGTTAAGAAACCTGTTGAGAAAAGCCCTGCCTTTATCTGTATGATATTACTGTTTTATAATCTATTCTGGGTGTAGTCAGTCTGTCTTAGATAAAGTAAGGGTGATCTGTCACTCACTTCTTACAGATATAACTTTATTTATTTATTTGCATTTGTTTACCAGGAAGGTCCACTGGGCCAACAGGTACCCATTTTCAGTGGAGGTTCGAGGAGAAAAGCTCCACAAAGAATAATACAAACATTAGAGTAGTACAAACAGTGAATAAAACATACATTAGCATAGCAGTACAGTGATTTGAACAATATATATGTTTGAACAGTAAACACAACTTAATAGAATACTAAGACAAGTTTCACAGTAAACAATTTTAGTATAGTCAAACAGTACTTATTTTACTGAGGCAATGGAATAGTAGGAGAGAGGTGAATTCAGGTTATAGCTTGTGAGGAAGTTTCACATGAGCATAGCCATTTGGAGGAGAGATGTTGTCTCAAAGATTTTTTGAAGAAGGAAGCATTGCTAGTGGATCTGAGCCGGGGAGGGAGAGAGTTCCATAATCTCGCAGTGGAAATGAAGTAGAGCATTTGGCCAGTGGAAAGATTGTTTTCCTACTTTTAAAAGCATTTGATTTTCAGAGCGGAGAAGTCTGTTGGGGTGGTATAGAGTGAAAAGAGAGGAGAGAGAAGGCCATGTGGATGGCTTGAATATTAGTTTGTGGGCTGTTGTTAGTTGTATGTAAGTAAGATGATTTGGAAGTTCCAGCCAGTTTAATAGTCGAAGAGTGGTACAGTGGTGAGAGAGATGTTGCTATTTGTGATGAACTTTGCAATTTTATTACAGCATGAATCTAGTTTGGATTTAAGACTGGCCTCTATGTTGGTAAAGATGGGACCACCATAAAAAAGTGAGGGGAGCAGGAAGGAGGAGGCAAGGGGTAGTTCTGACGTGTAATTTAGGAAAGTTTTTTATGACAGTATACCTAGTACCTATTTTTTGATGTTGCTGTGTATGTGCAAGTCGAAAGTTAGGTGTTGATCCAGAGTGACGCCTAGGAGTTTCGTATGTGTGACTACCTCGATGGTAGTGTTATCTTGGGAGAGAATAGCGAAAGACTCTTTGTAGAGGTGGACTTCTTGGGGGTAAATAGCATTAATTTGGTTTTCTTAGGGTTTAAGGCAAGGTGGTTATTAGCCATCCATGTTTCGGTGGAGCTGAGTGCTGATTGGGTTAGTTTCAGGAGTTCGGGTGAGGAATTAGCAGTGCAGATGATAGTGGAGTCATTTGCGTATTGGATGATTGTACTGTGGGTTAGAGTAGAACGGAAGTCATTGATAAAAATGCTGAAGAGCAAAGGACCTAAGATAGATCCTTGGGGTACTCCAGTGGTGGTGCTAAGGAAAGGAGAGAAAGAATGTAGCCGTATGGTGACTTGTTGCCTGTCAGTTGGTAATTAGTGAACCAGTGTAGGGTGGTGGGAGAGATTTCTAAGTTGGATAGTTTTGTAAGAAGGAGAGAATGGGAGATAGTATCAAAGGCTTTGGAAAGGTCAAGAAATGGAGAAGACAAGTTTCCTGGAGTCTCGAGCCCGGTTGATAGAGTTGCAGAAAGATATTAGAGCTGTAGTGGTACTATGTCCAGGTCTAAAACCATGCTGTGTTGGTGATAGTAGGTTATTGCTGAGTAGAAAGATTTGGAGTTGGCTGTGAATACATTTTTCCAGGATTTTTGAGATGGGAGAGAGAATGGCGATTGGTCTGAAGTTGGTGATGTCTGTGTTGTTACCACCTTTGTGCAGTGGGATGATGAATGCCTTTTACCAGATAGAGGGAATATGACTCTTTGACCTATTAATGAGTAGGCTGATGGGATAGGCAATGGAGTTTGCAGCTATTTGAAGGTATTCTGGAGGCAAGTTGTCAGGGGTGGTAGTGCATGGTTTTAGTTTGAGAAGTAGTTTCTTAACTGTGGAAGTAGAGATAGCTGTAAGAGAGAGAAGATATAAGAGTGGGGAAGGGAGGTATTTTCGTTGGGGGCTCTGCTTGATTAGGCTGGCTGTGAGGGATATCGGTGGTAAGATTGGCTATGATGTCTATGAAATACTCGTTGAAGAATGTGGCTATTTCAGTTGGGCTTTTTTCAGGATTTGGGCAGGGGTTATTTTTAGATCCAGGGGACAGTAGGTTGTTTGAGCTCCAAAAGCATTTTGGGTTATTTTTGTTTTGGTTTTGTAGACTATACTAGTCCTTTTTGTCCTTAGTAACTAAGCGCTTTACTTGGTTGCAAAGGTTCCTATAAGTGATAAGGTTGGAAGGAATTTTTATGCTTATGCCAACATTTCCAAGCTTTGTCTCTAGAAGACATGCTTTGTTTAGTTCTTGTAAGCCATGGGGCTTGTCTATCTTTTGTGCATTTTAGCTGGGGGGTAACGAGGTTGTTTAAGATGTTAAGGAAAGTAGAACTGAAAAATTTGGCTGCTTCTTCAAGGGGAAGTAGATTTAAAGGATCCCAGTTAATGCTTTTTAAAGAGTTGTTAAAGGTAGTGGGGCAAAAGTTTAAGTCTCTGGTGTTTCTATATTGATGTCTGTTTAATGGGGATGTGGTTTTACAAATTATATAAGCAGGTAAGTGGTCACTGATATTGTTAGGAAGGGTACCTGTGGTGGATATTTTATTGGGGTCTGAGACCATGATCCAGTCTAGGATTGTCCCTCTGCTGTTGTTTCTGTTAGGTCTGGTAATATCAGAGATTAGCTGGCTGTAATTATACAGGTTGATGTTTGTTGGAGAGTGTTATTGGGAGACGTCTAACCAATTAATATTGACGTCTCCAAGAATTATAGTTTCTGCTGTTATGTTGTTTGATGTCCAAGCTAAGACTTCCTCCAGTATGGGAATGTTGTTGCTGGGGGGGGGGGGTGGATGTGGAGGACAATGACGCAGAGGTTTTTGTTATTAATGTTTAGGAAGGTTATTAAGATTACTGCAGTGGAGAAGCTGGGTATGGGTGAATTACATGGGACTGTGTTGAAAGAGTTGGGGTAGAGCAGTGCTACTCCTCCATCTTTTTTCCATGGTCTGTCTAAGCGGAGGCATGCAAAGCCTGGGGGAAGGAATTCTGGCTTTTAATGTATGGTTTCAGCCATGTTTCAGTGGCTGCAATAACATCAGGCTTATTATGTTTTATTCAGGTGTGAACATCAACGATTTTGTTTTGAATACTTTGTAGATTTATAGGGGCTAGGTGGGCTATGAAAAGATGGGAGGGGGCCTGGGGTGGGATGGATATCTCCACTTGATGATTTAAATAGGATAGATATGCCACTCTTCATTGTCAGTAATGTAATAAATCGGGAAATTATTACTGGGTGACAGGATAATATTTAAAACTGATTTGCTGTTCTACAGGGTACATCATAATGAATGTTTCTTTGAACACTATTGTTTTTTTTTTTAAAAAAAAGTATTTAACAGTATTTTGTAAAGAAATTTTGTTTTGTTTAGTGATGCAGTGCTGCATAACCTGGACTTTGGAAACAGGCTTGCCTAAATGTTTAAAGTATTAAATAAATGAAAGATATAAAATATAAAGTGGGTGGTCCTGTGGTGGGATGAAGTCCTGACTACGGCCCAGCCAAACCAGGTTCAATTAGTGGTCTGGGTGAGTAATGGCGTGGGAGGTGAGGGGTGGGCAGTTATGTGGGTGCTCCTGGTAGTGATCCCTGATGGAGGTTAGGATCATAGCACTGTGGAAGTGTCGTCTGAAGAAAGGAAAGGGTGGTGGGCCTGGCTGAGCTGTTATGGAAGTGGGGCAATATGCCACATGTCTTCATTGCATACCCTCACATCAGATGCATTACAAAGGCCGTAGTGTGTGTGTGTGTGTGGGGGGGGGGGGTAATGGGGTAGGCTAATGGTGGTGCCCAAAACACTCAGGAAGCCCTTATGTTCTGTGACTGGCTTCAACTAAAATCGGAGTTTTGTCCAGGAAGGTTACAGAGAGGCTGACAGTCCCTGCAAAGACATTGGGCACGGGGTAGGAAAGCATGGGAGTGAAAAGTACTCCAAAAAATACACATTTAAATAGGCTACATGGACATCAGTAAAATGTTAATTATGTATTTTTTTCTTCATTTTATTAACTACATAGAATTTGTTGAGTTAATTGTACTTTATGGGAGATCCAAAGTGGTATCTGTTGAGAGGAATTTGGGCAGGAGATAGGGTTCTTTTTGGATCTGTGAAAGGTGACTCTATTGAATACCCAAGATAGCAACTGCTGGAGGAGATGACTTATGGCGATGTGCCGTCTGTTCTAGAACTGTAATTCAGAAAGCTAGAACCCTTTGATTGTACTAAATTCTTGGATATGACTGCTCCAGAGTGCATCGAAGCTTAAGGTGATTGTTATGGATAGCAGTAAGCCTGGGTTTGCATATGTGCAGTCACATTCTTTGTTGACCAGTGGAGTGGAGATGTTCTTCATTAGGGTTACTGTTGTATCATTCTTCTATATTTCTAGACATGTTAAAAACATTTGACACAGTATCCCACCAACATCTCTTAAATAAGCTTGCATCCCTTGACATGTCTAAACATGCCCTGTCCTGGTTTCACAATTGTATATCAAATCGCCAACAAGCTGTCAAATGGAAAAATCATCTCTCTTCCCTATTACCTGTAACAGTAAATGTCCCACAAGGTTCAATACTAGAGCCACTTCTTTTCTCTGTCTTCACAAATAAACTTCACACCGCAGTCAGCCAAGCAACCATCATAGACAGACAACTCCACTGTCATCAGTGCTGCATCCTCCCTACCACAGCTTCAAAAAGTTACCCAAAAATCATTCTCTGCCATTGAATTTTAGTTACACAACTATCAGCTCATTCTAAACCACAGCAAAACCAAACTAATGTTTTTCCTCAACAACCATCACAAAGCAAACAACCTCAGACAGGACTTTAAAATCACCTCATCTAACCACACATTAATTGAGGCAGTCGCTGAAAGTAAGCTACTAGGTGTTACCATTGATAATAATTTGCAATTTGAGAAGCATATATCACCTGCTATTAAAAATCCCACATTAAATTAGGTTCTGTCTACAGAATTATGGCTCATCTCACCAACTCATCCAGACAAGCAATCACCAGGTCCCTCCTGTTAGCCACACTAATGTATGCCTCCCTTATATTCACAAACCTAAGAAAAACGGACTTAAAGAAGCTAGAAATATGTTACCACAAGATTGCCAAATTCGCTGCTAACCTACCTCACAGAACCCATCACTGTGTTGGTCTCCAGCAACTCCAATGGCTAGAACTTCCCAATCTCTTATCATTTAACCAACTTACTGTAGTCCACTCAATCATATACCAGCCTGATTAATGTCCAGCCCTCCACAACCTACAACAAATCTACTCTAACAATAGGACCCTCAGATCCTCTAACAAATTACTCCTAAGAGTTACAAAATCCAAAAACAGCTTTGGAGACTCTTTTTTCTCAAATGTCATCTCAAAAGCATGGACTTTCATCCCTCAGAATATTCTAAACACCAGTAACCCTACTGATTTCAAAAATCTGCTAAAGATTCATCTAAATGACATCTGGTTAGTTCCTGCTCCTCACCAGGCCAAACAGATCTTTTCCCATCTCCTTTTCCCCAACAGGTTATTTATTTCCGTTACATTAGCTCTTCATACCTTCCCAGTCAACCCCACATCTCCCTATAATCTTCTGTAACCACACCAATGCCAAAATAACTGTATGATTCCCTACAAATCCTGTTATCTCCCACTATCCATCTTACTTCTGTAACCACACCAATGCCAAAATAACTGTATGATTCCCTACAAATCCTGTTATCTCCCACTATCCATCTTACTTCTGTAACCACACCAATGCCAAAATAACTGTATGATTCCCTACAAATCCTGTTATCTCCCACTATCCATCTTACTTCTGTAACCACACCAATGCCAAAATAACTGTATGATTCCCTACAAATCCTGTTATCTCCCACTGTCCATCTTACTTCTGTAACCACACCAATGCCAAAATAACTGTATGATTCCCTACAAATCCTGTTATCTCCCACTGTCCATCTTACTTCTGTAACCACACCAATGCCAAAATAACTGTATGATTCCCTACAAATCCTGTTATCTCCCACTATCCATCTTACTTCTGTAACCACATCAATGCCAAAATAACTGTATAATTCCCTACAAATCCTGTTATCTCCCACTATCCATCTTACTTCTGTAACCACACCAATGCCAAAATAACTGTATAATTCCCTACAAATCCTGTTATCTCCCACTATCCATGTTACTTCTGTAACCACACCAATGCCAAAATAACTGTATGATTCCCTACAAATCCTGTTATCTCCCACTATCCATGTTACTTCTGTAACCACACCAATGCCAAAATAACTGTATGATTCCCTACAAATCCTGTTATCTCCCACTATCCATCTTACTTCTGTAACCACACCAATGCCAAAATAACTGTATGATTCCCTACAAATCCTGTTATCTCCCACTATCCATCTTACTTCTGTAACCACACCAATGCCAAAATAACTGTATGATTCCCTACAAATCCTGTTATCTCCCACTATCCATGTTACTTCTGTAACCACACCAATGCCAAAATAACTGTATAATTCCCTACAAATCCTGTTATCTCCCACTGTCCATGTTACTTCTGTAACCACACCAATGCCAAAATAACTGTATGATTCCCTACAAATCCTGTTATCTCCCACTATCCATCTTACTTCTGTAACCACACCAATGCCAAAATAACTGTATAATTCCCTACAAATCCTGTTATCTCCCACTATCCATCTTACTTCTGTAACCACACCAATGCCAAAATAACTGTATGATTCCCTACAAATCCTGTTATCTCCCACTATCCATCTTACTTCTGTAACCACACCAATGCCAAAATAACTGTATGATTCCCTACAAATCCTGTTATCTCCCACTATCCATCTTACTTCTGTAACCACACCAATGCCAAAATAACTGTATGATTCCCTACAAATCCTGTTATCTCCCACTATCCATCTTACTTCTGTAACCACACCAATGCCAAAATAACTGTATGATTCCTACAAATCCTGTTATCTCCCACTATCCATCTTACTTCTGTAACCACACCAATGCCAAAATAACTGTATGATTCCCTACAAATCCTGTTATCTCCCACTATCCATGTTACTTCTGTAACCACACCAATGCCAAAATAACTGTATGATTCCCTACAAATCCTGTTATCTCCCACTATCCATGTTACTTCTGTAACCACACCAATGCCAAAATAACTGTATGATTCCCTACAAATCCTGTTATCTCCCACTATCCATGTTACTTCTGTAACCACACCAATGCCAAAATAACTGTATGATTCCCTACAAATCCTGTTATCTCCCACTGTCCATCTTACTTCTGTAACCACACCAATGCCAAAATAACTGTATGATTCCCTATAAATCCTGTTATCTGTCACTATCCATCTTACTTCTGTAACCACACCAATGCCAAAATAACTGTATGATTCCCTACAAATCCTGTTATCTACCACTATCCATCTTACTTCTGTAACCACACCAATGCCAAAATAACTGTATGATTCCCTACAAATCCTGTTATCTCCCACTGTCCATCTTACTTCTGTAACCACACCAATGCCAAAATAACTGTATGATTCCCTACAAATCCTGTTATCTCCCACTATCCATCTTACTTCTGTAACCACACCAATGCCAAAATAACTGTATGATTCCCTACAAATCCTGTTATCTCCCACTGTCCATCTTACTTCTGTAACCACACCAATGCCAAAATAACTGTATGATTCCCTACAAATCCTATCTCCCACTATCCATCTTACTTCTGTAACCACACCAATGCCAAAATAACTGTATGATTCCCTACAAATCCTGTTATCTCCCACTATCCATCTTACTTCTGTAACCACACCAATGCCAAAATAACTGTATGATTCCCTACAAATCCTGTTATCTCCCACTGTCCATCTTACTTCTGTAACCACACCAATGCCAAAATAACTGTATGATTCCCTACAAATCCTGTTATCTCCCACTATCCATCTTACTTCTGTAACCACACCAATGCCAAAATAACTGTATGATTCCCTACAAATCCTGTTATCTCCCACTATCCATCTTACTTCTGTAACCACACCAATGCCAAAATAACTGTATAATTCCCTACAAATCCTGTTATCTCCCACTGTCCATCTTACTTCTGTAACCACACCAATGCCAAAATAACTGTATGATTCCCTACAAATCCTGTTATCTCCCACTATCCATGTTACTTCTGTAACCACACCAATGCCAAAATAACTGTATGATTCCCTACAAATCCTGTTATCTCCCACTGTCCATCTTACTTCTGTAACCACACCAATGCCAAAATAACTGTATGATTCCCTACAAATCCTGTTATCTCCCACTATCCATCTTACTTCTGTAACCACACCAATGCCAAAATAACTGTATGATTCCCTACAAATCCTGTTATCTCCCACTATCCATCTTACTTCTGTAACCACACCAATGCCAAAATAACTGTATGATTCCTACAAATCCTGTTATCTCCCACTATCCATCTTACTTTTGTAACCACACCAATGCCAAAATAACTGTATGATTCCCTACAAATCCTGTTATCTCCCACTATCCATGTTACTTCTGTAACCACACCAATGCCAAAATAACTGTATGATTCCCTACAAATCCTGTTATCTCCCACTATCCATCTTACTTCTGTAACCACACCAATGCCAAAATAACTGTATGATTCCCTACAAATCCTGTTATCTCCCACTATCCATCTTACTTCTGTAACCACACCAATGCCAAAATAACTGTATGATTCCCTACAAATCCTGTTATCTCCCACTATCCATCTTACTTCTGTAACCACACCAATGCCAAAATAACTGTATGATTCCCTACAAATCCTGTTATCTCCCACTGTCCATGTTACTTCTGTAACCACACCAATGCCAAAATAACTGTATGATTCCCTACAAATCCTGTTATCTCCCACTATCCATCTTACTTCTGTAACCACACCAATGCCAAAATAACTGTATGATTCCCTACAAATCCTGTTATCTCCCACTATCCATGTTACTTCTGTAACCACACCAATGCCAAAATAACTGTATGGTTCCCTACAAATCCTGTTATCTCCCACTGTCCATCTTACTTCTGTAACCACACCAATGCCAAAATAACTGTATGATTCCCTACAAATCCTGTTATCTCCCACTATCCATGTTACTTCTGTAACCACACCAATGCCAAAATAACTGTATGATTCCCTACTAATCCTGTTATCTCCCACTATCCATGTTACTTTCTACTATCTATTCAGCTTAACCAACTTCAGTGTTTTTCTCTGAATGCACCCATAACTTTTGAACATTGAGATTCCTTAATCTCGTTTTTCTTACTGATGTTTAGAAATTATATTCAGCTAGAACAATCCTGGACTTTTGTAATCTAATTATTATACAAGCCTAGCATAGTTTCTGTTAGCAACTATCTGGAATCTAACATCTTTTTGCTGAGTCTAGTACAACTGTAGTTTTCTCTAACTTTCTCATATTGTTTACATAAAAGCCATACTTTTCTGTTTTGTTTATTGTTGTATTGTCTAATTATGGAGCTTTTCTCCCTGGGCCTTTGCTGAAAATGGGCTACTAGCCCAGCCAGACCTCCTCAGTAAACAAATCTCATATAAATAAATAATTAAAATACAATACAGTAAACAAATGTCAAATAAATAAATAAAATAAAAATTAATCCATAGATGGGAATTAGCTGCAGGCAGACACAGCACAGCCAATCAACCTTTCGGAGCTTTGACTTTTCCTGAAGTGAATTGATCCTTTCCGTATGCCAAGGATGTCAATAGGACGACGCTTACAAAAATGGAGAGCAGCTTGCTCCATCCCTTTTTTGTATTTTTTGCCCCACTGCCTACTGACCATCAGAACCTAGCTTGTTGTTCATAGGTTCACACTAGGCTAATGACCACCAGGGTCTTTACAAGCCTAGCTTTGCACTCCAACCCAGTTTTGTCCCTGAGTTCCTTGGATGGCTATATAGTGGGGTATGTTAATAATGAGGTAGCTAAGGACTTGGGGAGGGTATGTTAGTTGGGGATTAATTTACTTACTGTTGACCTATAGCCATCAAAGGCATGAGGGCCAGACCGGGGGTGAATTTGTGATTTCCAATCAAATGATTAAGGTTTCTTTTTAATATGGTCCAGGATGAACTCTGCATCACGTAGATGGGGAGCTTATTCCATAGCATGGGGATCTTTTGAGACACATATTGATCCCTGAAGCAGTGTCTATATATTGTCACAGAAAAAGTTAATATCCTTAGATCTAGTGTTTCTGGTACTGTTTGTCTGGGGTACTCTGCTTGTGACCAGTCTCTTGGTCATACCTCTCAACCTGTTAGAGTAAGAAATCTGGACAAAGCCATGTATGAAAGTCGGACAAAGGCCCAAAAATAGGGACAATTTTTAAATATTGCTCTTACAACTTAGAAAGTTGATAGAATAACAAGTTTTGCATTAGCATGAATTTCTCTGAAGGGTGTGAAGTCTGAATCTCAATTGTCTATTACTTTCTAACTTCAGTCTTTAATGATTTGCCTCTAATTTGACAGAAAATCAGAATTTTATGAAAAGTGGACCAAAAATATGAGGCAAAAATCTGAACATTCTGTGAAAATCAGTTGAGAGATATACAGTTGGTGGAGGTGGTCTCACTGATCCTGCCTTCTTGGGTACTAGCTATGAGACAGCTGCCAATCCAGCTTGTTAGGCAGGTATTTATACCTAGTTCTGAGAGTTTGTCAGCAATACCTGAGTGGGGTATTGCATCTAATGGCTTGCCCATGTCAAGGTAGGTGGTATACACCACTTTCTCTTCATCCATAGTCAGGAAAGCGGCAAGACCTTCCCTTAACAAAGCCAAATTGGGATGGGTCCAATATCCTTGTTGAGTCTTTTTCATGATAATTTGTTCCATGGCTTTGCATATTAGACTTGTCAGACTGATGAACCTGTAGTTCCCGGGGTCAGTTAATAGTCCACCCTTATGAAGGGGGTGGCTGTTGTGACTGCATTTACCCTGCATGTAACCTGTTTTTTGAGGCTTTTGCTGAAGAATGTCTGAAGTGGCTCTGCTATGTCATGTTTTAGGTTATTTATGAGGCATCCATGGATATTATTGTGGCCCATTGAAGCAGTGTTTTTGGTCTAAGCAAGTGCCTCCAGGACCTGCTCCCTGCTGATAATTTGGGGATATGCTAGAAGGGATTTCACAGGGTGGGTAGTGGTGTGGAGTGGGATTTGCAGTTAGAGCAAAATTTATCAGCCAGTAGATTTCCTATATCACCCTGGTCAGTGAAGGTTATGACATTTATCACCAGTTCTGCACACTACTGAGTATTAACTTTAAGATTCCTGACATAGCTGAAGAAGGCCTTGTGATTGTCCTTAGCCTGGGAGACTATCTTGACCCATAGTTGGCCTTGTTGGACTTCATTAGACCTCTTTGGTTCTTGTTTGGTTGAATCAGAGAACTTGTCTCTTTGAGAGTTGCAATTTCTGATTTTGCATAAACTTTTTTCTTTATTATATACCATTTTAAGGTAAGGATTCCACCAGTGTGGTTTGCGCTTGGTGTTAGATCTGGTAGGTATGGCAACCTCAATGCAGCCACTCACATGCCTATACAGGGCCACTGCAAACAATCCCGCATAGGCAGATAGGTGTTGTGTACTAGGTGAAAGAATTTTAGTATACACTGTCTTTTCAAACTTTTGCTAGCATGATTATTAGCTTGAATAAAAAGCTGCAAGATTGATATGAAATATAAAGGGATAATTTGGAAATAGTATAAAATGCAAAAAAAAAGTAAGTGTGCTGGCAAGCATATAAAGCTTAGATTTTGGCATCCATGTAAAGGAGCATGTTATTGAGAAACAAAGTCTGTAAAAATAACTGCGCAGATGGCAGCTGGAAGGACATCAATGAAGTAGAGATGTAACATCAAGTTTTTGATAGTGCTGGAACACAGCGTTTCAGATAATGCAAGACTGAGTTTCCATGGATCATCAAACTACAAAGAACCAAGGACAAGGGCGTGAAGACTGGTAGAGATGGGTGAAGGCTGTCAGCCTAGTCAAATAGAATTGGGTACATAATTCTATCATTTGTAAATACTGTGAAATGTTGAAATGCAGGTTTGCTTCTTAAATGAAAGAATATTTTGTGAAATGTTGAACTTAAAACAATGTGGCAACATTGCCATCTGCTGTAAAGAAAGCTAAGTCAAGCATTTCTTGTTGGTCCTTTGAAATTAAAATTATTTCATCACTGCCTTTGATGTTTACAGTTCGGCTCCAGCCGGGCTAGATGAAGGCTTCATGCCTATTGTTTTAAGCATAAAGTTAATGACCAGAATTTACATGTGGAATGTGCTTTATTGCTTTAACTGTCAGCCTGGGAACACCAGGAAAGTGTGAAATGATGTAATGCTTTATCAGAACTGCAGTTTCAATTTAAACAGTGGGAACTAGAGATTATTAAGCATTTTTTGCCTTGAATATCCAACTCAGCACTGCCTTATGCTCTCTTTATGTAAGTAGTATGTTAGAACTATGTTTTCTCCTAGAAGTAGCTAGAAATTAGAAAAATTAGACTGTTTTTCTGTGATGTCAGAACTGTACTACTGAATTATTTTAAGTATTTCTGTGGGATCTCTGAACTTTTGACTAGCACTGTATAGTAGAAAGTATTGTCTTGTGGTTTTAATTATTTATTAAATATTTTAAAACCTTTTAACTGTGGCTGGTTTGTATAGAGATAATTTAAGCTCTTTAGAGTACTTGTATGCCTTTGGTAAAACTGTACATAGCCACTCTAATAAGCCTTGACTGTAGTCCTACTACCAATTGGATAATATTGCACAGTAATAATTGGACACCCTTTTAAGGACCTTTGAGTAGCTGATAAGTATGAGTGGGTGTTGGCCAGTGGAACTACTGTATAGTTTGGGGGAAGGGGGCACAGCTGGAGAAACTGTGCCAGCCTTCCCCAGGAGTGTCTGTATGGTTTTATAACCTTTTCTCAAAGTGCATGAGTGTGTGTGTGTGTGTGTGTGTGTGTGTGTGTGTGTGTGTGTGTGTGTGTGTGTGTGTGTGTGTGTGTGTGTGTGTGTGTGTCAGCTACGTTGGCAGGGACACGAAGCATTGGTTGGTCAGAGAGGGTGCTAGAGGTTTTAGCTTGTCGACTAGGCTGAGATCTGGACCCTATAGCTGTGCCAGTGGGGAGTCTTACTGGGGACCTGGAGAGCAAAGGAGTGACCAGCCCTGGACTGACTGATCTCTGCATGCTCTTAAGGGAAATTGCACTTTACTGTGTGTATTCATTATCCTTTCCTCATATATGAGACTCTCTCTCTGGTGTTAGTGGTGAAGATTGAGGATCCTTGATTGCTGGTCCAGGGAAAGAAAACTGTTATACAAAGAAAGAACTGTTATACATCAGACTCTGATAAAAAATATCAGACTTTTTGGTATACATATGAGTGTAACAGTAAACAAGCTTTGGGAAGTTGCCATAGAGAGCTGACAGCATATGTGTAGATCCAAAAGGAAAATGTAATAGAAAACGTATTAACTGAAGCAGTGTCTCGGTGTATTTATTGTACTTAGTACAATACAGTAATAAGACTAGTTAATCACAATAAGTAGTTAAATATAATTTGGTATGCCTGCATGTAAATGCAAGTCACAGCAAGGAACCAAAACAGAAAGACGTCATATTTTTCAATGGTGAGCCGTAGTTGACGGACCAAATGGTTTCTTATTGTGACAACTACAGTTTGTTTTTTTATTTTATTCAGTTAGTACATTCCGTTCCAGTGCAAACGTTTGCCTCCTTCTTATGCACAGTATCCAGTAGCAGAACAGTGCATCTCTGCAAGTTCCACAGGATCCTGTACATTCACACAGTTGAATCTGCCAGCTGTGTTTGACCACTGTTTGGAAGAATCAACGAGGGACTGTCTGTTTTCTCAACGAAGATTTGGCCACCTTCCATACAGAAACTGGTAATTCTCTTTTTGTTTCTCATTCTACAGCATGGATACCATAAATAAAAGAACTGTAAAGTGTAAGACTACCTTTCAGGTAGACAGTAATAATAGTCCAGCACATGTATTGTCAGGATTTAAAGATTGGTATAAACGGAACTGTCACACATGCAGTACTTTATTAGGTAATGTTCATGTCAATGCTTTATATAAATGCATTACGTTTGACTGGTATCTTAAACAGCAGCATCATTTGTATGACAGTAAATGTTTAGTGTGCAAGTTCTATGAAACTGCTTTGTGTGTGCAATGTCATAACAGTAATGGTAAACAACCGAATGCATTATGTCCTGTCACCACATGTAAAATGTTAATTTCAAAGAGTTACAATATCAGTGAAATCAGTTATTTAAAAAATCTTCTGTACATCTTGCTAGACAAAAGTGGCATAAAACCACTGCACATTACAAAACAAATAAGACAAGGTTCATGGTGAACTGACAAAAAGATTTAATAAACTTCTAAGACACAGTCAGAGTGAGTTCAAAAAGTTCAGACAACATATGCAAACACTTTTTCAAAAGTGCATAAGAGCTTTAAAGTCAGCAGAACAGAATACTGACAAATATAATCTGGTTAGTAAAGAGTTAAAACAACAGCAGTTCACTACGCTTATAGGAAATAATGTACAACGTACTATTTTACATTTAGAAAATGGTTAAGCGTATACAGCACAAACTTTCATTCAGTTAAAGCAATGCACTTAAATGGTGATTTTAAAACCATTTCATATAACAAAAACAGTTCTAGAGTATAAAAATCAAATGAGAGAAGTTAAACACAGTAAAGATATGACGTCACAAGACTGACATGCATGTACTTTCTTTTCAGCTAAAGTGCAGCAAAAGACAGACAACAGCAAATGTAAATCATGTAAATATATTTGTTTTAAGCATGTGTTAGTTAAGTCAATATCTCTTTTGTTTCTTACAATATTTTGTAATTGTATAATAGCATAAAATATAGCACAGACTCCAGCAAAATTAGTATTCAAAAGCAATATTATGCATAGTTAAACAAGTTAATGTTTATTACAACTGCATTCTAATATTAAGTTGCAAGTATATTAACGAGTGACTGAAGGTGCGAGTAAGTGCTGAAGGAGTTCTGGGTTAAGCGTCTAGAATGCGCAGAAAGAAAAAAAGTATGTGAGCTCCAATCTTTCCAGGCTGGAATGGGTAGTTACAAGGAATATTGTAAAAGATAAAATGTTACTGGTACTGAAATTTATAAATTCAAGGAAACAAGACCAGGCCAAATGGCTTACGTTTTTCTAAAACATTATTGAGTATTCACGTGCAGCATTAAGCAAAAACAACAAAAGCGCGCAAGTAAATACTATAAGTACAGGCAGTACACCAGCTATGATATGCAGTTAAAATAAATTATGCAGGTCCCTTTACAAAAAGGGAGGGTAGAAATAGCTAATTGTAACAGTAAGCCTCTTTTCAAAATGGGTAAAAACAATTCCTACTACAACTTTGACAATAAAGGCAACAGCAAAAGCTTTATAAAAATATTTTCTGTTTTTGAAAATGGCCAAAAAATAATCAAATCAAAAAGCAAATGTGTAAGACCAAAGTGTCAGTCTAGGTAACAACCAAAGGGCAAGCATAGATTCAGTTCTCACAGCATAAAACAAACAATATTGCAATAAAATTATGTATACTACAGGGGAAGGGCATGCTTTCAATTTTACACTAACTGTGTAAACAGTACTGCAAAAGGTATGTAATTAGCATGCTTCAGTTTAATGCTAAGTTTAAAAACTAGACTGAGTGTACATTACAGCCATGTATATACAAATGCAAAAACAATCTGTACAAGCAAGTGTATTCTGTACAATATATAGTAAATGGTTTATCTATGTAAATACAGTAACAAGTCAAAGCTTGACATTTGTGACATGTTTTTTTTTTTTTTTTCAAAAAGCCAAGACTGCTATGCCTTTGCAATAAAATCCTCAAGCATTGTCAATAAATTACTGTATAGGACATCACTGTATACAGTCATATTCGGATTCATCCAGTTCTAATAGTAATGCTTGTTATCATTATGTTGACAATATATGTGTGTTAACTCGCTATCAAAAGAAAACTAAATGTTTTGTTTCCCAATGTGTCTCTAGTTAATAGCCATATAACTTGACATACTAATGTAGACAGTTTTGGATTTAAAATAAAACAGAGGAAATGTATACAGTGATAGATATATTTAAAAATGTATAAATGCATGTGCACATCTATTTGCTAGTTAGATGCATATACACATCTGTTGCTATAATATATGTAGAAATAATATAGTTAGTTAAATACATGTATTTCTATTTGCTAGTATATATATATATATTCTGGTACAGCTTGAGACAAGCTGAATGTTCAGTGTCTAGAACATGCTTCAAGGACTATAGATAAAAATGCAGCTGTGAGACAAGGCACGCAGCATTCAACACAGACATCTACATTTCATTTGCATCATTCTGAACATCAAAACAGAGGCAATTACAATATTTCAAGAATAAAACTTAGGAAAATGCAACACAAAATAGAACACAAGACAATTTCAGTTGTACAAAGCATACAGCATGTACGTTTGGGAGGATAACATTTAACACAAATATAACAGCATAGTTAGCTGAACAAGGTCAGACATACATAAACATAGAGAAAAAAATCAAAGACTGACAAACATTTCAATAAACAGCTCTATCTCTATTAGATGCTGTACATCACCTCAAAAATGTAACAGTTCTAACAAAGGAAGACAGCATGTAAAAATGTCAGTGTGTAGACAATAACACAAAAAATACGAATAAACTCAACAGAAAAAAAAGGGTATGATTTCTACCAATACTCTGTTTATTTGTATAAATACAGCAATACAAGAAAAGGACCATGGGTTAAAATACGTACCATTTTGAGTAACAGGCCAGTACTTCATACAGATCAGATGGTAAAAATAAAACAATATTGCACTTCAGTATTACATTTCCAAGTTTTAAAAAATACCAAATGCAGATTTAAAAGCGCTTGGTATAAAAACTAGTAGAGCAAGATATCTCACAGATTGTACATTTACAAGCACAAGGAAAGTAAGTCATTACAGGTATCTTTGATAAACGGATTACAATTTAGTACTAATGTATCTAAATTTAACAAAATGTTGTGTAAATAGATAATATTGCCTTCAAATTTCAAAAGGTTTGTTAAAGTGACACCACAGTTTGTATGTGTGGTTTCAAATAACCCAGTGTTAATAGTAAAAGACAAAAACAGAAGCTGACGCTGCCCATAATTAGTGGGACACATCCAAAGGATGGTCATCATCATAGGTTCATAGGTAGGTACTAGGCTATTGGCCCTATGGCCTATATAAGCCTAGCCAAAAAGGTACCCTGACTTTTGCCACCCAAGCAAATTATTTTCCTGTGCCCCTGTCAAGCACAGCCACAGAAGTGATCCCCGGGGCGAATTTCCTATTTCCCATCCAATCATCAAGATTTTTCTTAGAGTGCTAATGAGGAGCTCTGTTTGACATAGACAGCTAGTCTGTTCCAGAGTATGGGAAGTCTCTGGGACAGGAATCTATCCCTCCAGCATGTTCTGTTTATTGTGGTGACAAGGTTTAGGTCCCTAGAGTGTGTAGCTCGGAGGGATTGGGATTTCTTTAAGTGGAGCATGTCCAACAGCTCTGGGTTTGACATAACTTTGTATGTTAAGCAGAGATTGCCTCTGAGTATGCGATATGCGACTGAGTAAAGCTG
Organism: Protopterus annectens; assembly: GCF_019279795.1. NCBI lineage: Eukaryota > Metazoa > Chordata > Ceratodontiformes > Protopteridae > Protopterus > Protopterus annectens. Next base: position 1,028,641,248 of record NC_056733.1, read on the forward strand.
GAGTTTTTTGAGACAGTCTGCATAGGGCATATGTTTGAGGCCAGTAATCCTCTTTGTGAGGTATTTCTGTGGCCTCTCCAGTTGTACATGTCTTGTGAGGTACATACCAAAAGGGGTACTGTACTCTATAATGGGTCTAATGAGTGATGAGTAGAGGGGAACAATGACCTCTTTTTTTATGGATGAGAAACCTTTTGTGATGAGGTGTGCCATGTAGAAGGATTTCCTGACCACTGTGGTGATGTGATTATCAAAGGAGAGACTACTGTCCACCTGTATCCCAAGGTCTCTTATCACACTTTCAGTGTTAAGTAGACTACCACATATGTGGTAGTTCATGGGTACAGAGCTTTTACCAAAGGGGGTGACAATGCACTTTTTGTCATTGAGCTTCAGGCCATGGCTTTGACACCAGGCATCTGTCTCAGTGAGGCCCTTTTGTAGGATGTCCACATCATTAGGAGTTTCGATTATGGCACCCAGTTTGCATTCATCTGCAAACTTCATTAACCAAAGACCTTCTGTGTTAGCCTGTACTTCAGAGAAGTAGATATCAAACAGAAGAGGATCCAGGACTGAATCCTGTGGTACTCCACTTGTCACTGGTCTGAAGTTGGATTTGGAGTCAGCTACTTTCACAGTGTGGGTTCTGTCCATGAGCCAGTTGGCAACCCATCTTGTGACATAGGGATTTATACCTAGATTAGTGAGTTTATCTATAATTCCAGAGTGGGGGATGGTGTTGAAAGCCTTGGCGAGAACTAGATAGGCTGTGTGAACCACCTTACCCTCATCTATGGCTTTGGTGACTACTTCAAAGAAGTCCATCAGGTTTAGGAGACATGATCTGCCTTTTACAAACCTGAAATGGGTGGGGTCCAGAGTTTGGAGATTACCAATATCTTTGTTTGAGTTCCATGATGATACGTTCCATGGCCTTGCAGACCAGGCTCATCAGGCTAATGGGGCGGTTCTCGGGGTCCATCGTGGTTCCCCCTTTGTGGAGTGGGATAACCATTGCGGTGCGCCATTCAGTGAGCACAAAGCCTGAGGTGAGGCTATTATTGAACATGGTACTTAGGTGGGGTGCCAGTTCATTGATGAGTGTGGTGTGGTGCAAGTGTTTACCTTCTCCTCTTGACTGTCTAGTCCAGTCTTGGGTGAAAAGAGCTTTGCTTCAAGTTTGGCTATATAAGTGCATCCCTCACAGATTGTAGTGTTGGGTGGTAGGAGGAGAGGGTTGTCTGTGTACATGAGGCAATTGCTGCATTGCCCCAAGATGCCCAGATTCATCAGGTAGACAGGAGAAAACACCAGGAGCTGACCCTTAGACATGCCTGGATAGGTGCTTATTTATTAAGTACTAAAAACTGCTTTCCTCTAGACAAGTGAGGAAAGTTGAGTGCTGTAGTAATTTGTAGCTTATTTAGTGCTTACAATGAGTTCTGAAAAGTGCTGAGCTCAAAGAAACTGATTTGAGTGCTGAAACTAAAAAAAAATGGCTAGTTCTAAAAAACAAAATTAAGCTAGAAGGCTTCTCTCCAACACAGAAAGGTTTGGGGGCTCAGAAGCTTACAAATAGTCCTGGATACAGCAAATCTGTATGTGGACTAGACACACGGGGACCAAATTGTTAAATTGGTTAATACATCCTGTGTTAATAGTTTTGGTGGTCATAATAATAGTGACAGCTTGGAATTGTTTTATATGCTGCAGGTTACAAAGAGTTGCAATAACTCAACAAGTTATGATTGTAAATAAACAAATGCAGTCTTTTCTTTAACTGAAGTTTAGTCCGTTCCTCAAACAAATAAAAAAAATGGGGAACTGAAAGAATTTTAGCATACACTGTCTTTTCAAACTGTTGCTAGCATGATTATTAGCTTGAATAAAAAGCTGCAAGAATGATATGAAATATAAAGGGTTAATTTGGAAATAGTATAAAATGCAAAAAAATAGTAAGTCTGCTGGCAAGCATTTATAGCTTAGTTAGATATTGGCATCCATGTAAAGGAGCATGTTGAGAAACAAAGTTTGTAGAACGCCCCTTTTGGAATGTACCTCACAAGACATCTGCAGCAGCTGGAAAGGCCACAGAAGTACCTCACAAAGAGGATTACTGACCTCAAACAAATGCCCTACACTGACCGCCTCAAAAAACTCCAGCTTTACTTCGTAGCATATCGCCTACTCCGAGGTAATCTCTGCCTAACATATAAAGCTATGTCAAACCCAGAGCTGTTGGACATGCTGCACCTAAAGAAATCCCAATCCCTCCAAGCTACATGCTCTAGGGACCTAAACCTTATCACCACAATAAACAGGACATGCTGGAGGGATAGATTCCTATCCCAGAGGCTTCCCATACTATGGAACAGGCTACCCATCTATGTCGAGCAAAGTTCTTCATTAGCACTCTTCAAGAAAAATCTTGATGAGTGGATGGGAAATAGGAAATACACCCCGGGGATCACTTCTGTGTTTCTGCTCGACAGTGGCACAGGAAAATAACTTTCTTGGGTGGCGTAAGCTATAGAACCTTGCTGGCTAGGCTTACGTAGGCCCTTGGGCCGATAGCCTAGTACCTACCTATGAACCTATAAAAATAACTGTGCAGATGGCAGCTGGAAGGACATCAACAATGTAAAGAGTTGTAACATCAAGCTTCAGATAGTGCTGGAACACCATGTTTCAGATAATGCAAGGCTGAGTTTCCATGGATCATCAAACTACAAAGAACCAAGGACAAGGGAACAAAGGAAAACTGTTATACAAAGAAAGAACTGTTATACATCAGAGTCTGGGGAAAAAATATCAGACTTTTTGGTATAAATATAAGTGTAACAGTAAACAAGCTTTGGGAATTTGCCATAGAGAGCTGACAGCATCTGTGTTGCATGCTTGTAGATACAAAAGGAAATGTAATAGAAAGCGTATTAACTGAAGCAGTGTCTCTGTGTATTTATTGTACTTAGTACAATACAGTAATAAGACTAGTTAATCACAATAAGTAGTTAAATATACTTTGGTATGCTTGCATGTAAATGCAAGTAACAGCAAGGAACCAAAACAGGAAGATGTCATATAATTTTTCACTAGGCTAATGGCCCTGGAGCCTTTACAAGCCTAGCCCATAGGATTACCCTAGCATCATGCCACCCAACCTTGGTTCCCAGTGCCTCTGTCGAGTAAAGCCACTGGAGTGATCCCAGATGTGTTCTCAGGGTTTGGGGGAGCCATGCATTTTGACAAACTGTCACTTAATAGGACATAGTTTGCTTTAGTATAATTCCTAAATGTTATGGGTTTAGTTGGATTTTAAAGGTTGATTCCTATTTCAAGGGAGACACCTTTGTGGTCTGACTTCACCAATGAGGACATGACATAGGACAGGTGCAATGCTCTCCCATGTTGGCGAGTACTAGGTACAATATGTTTGATCTTCTGTTTGGAGAGTTCACTTCTGGTCCAGGATATTCATGTTGATAAAGTCCAGGAAACATTGTGCCTGTAGTTAGAGGCAGTGTATGTTTGCCAGTCTATAGAGGGGTCGTTAAAGTCTCCCATGATTAGGGAATTTGGTTGGCTGATAAGCACCTCTAGTAGGTCTAGGTAACAGATGTATGCTTTGTGGGTTATAGAGGGTGACCTGTAGCTGGCCAGGACATGGTAGGGAACCTTGTCAATGCAGACTTGGATGTGAACGAACTGAAGGGTATCATCCTGTTTAAACAACCTAGAGTTGTATTTGCTGCTAACATAAATCAAGGCACCTCCAGTTCTAGCCTCTGTCTGTGCTATTGTTGGTCTAAATGTGTGGAAGGCACTGTAGCCTTCCACTGTTGGAGAACCTTCTATGGCTTTACACCAAGTCCTGGTAACAGCACAGATGTTTACATTTTGTAGAGTGAGGAGAGCTTGTAGATTCATATGTGATTATTAGGTCAGCTGCCCTGAAGGTCCATTTTAAGATCTAACCAATATCCCAAGGTCAGAAGCAAACCGTGTACCTTGTGTTTATGAGGTATAGAGTTCAAACATTGTCAAATCCACTCCCTTCTGTAGGGTGTAGAGTTTCTTATTTAGGCTCCTAGCATTGAGCAGTAACATGTTAATGTTACTTTGAGTTTTTTTTTTTTTTTTGCTATGTGGATAGTTTTGTCATTTTGACATTGCCTAAAAAAGGCTCCAAGGGGATGGATAAAGTTTCAGGCAATATCCGAAAGCGTAGGGGGACAGGTGTAGACTATCCTTGGCAAAGCACAGTGGTCTGTTACCCATGTCTTCCCATGTTGATGGATATTAGATTCTCCTGGAGTGCCACCAGACACTAAGCCAATTATTAAAATCAGTCAATTTCTGTTCATACTGTGGCATCAAACAACCATGTCGCTGTACACCACAATAAAACTAAACTTCTAATATTCACCTCCCAAAAACTACCCCTCTTAACAAGAATGAATTATCTGTCCAGTCCCCAAATAATACCATCATAGAAGTCGTTCCAAGTACTAAACCATTAGGTGTCATCATTGATGAAAATCTAACATTCGACCTCCATATCCACAACAACATAAAAAAAACACATCAAAGACTAGATATTCTGTATACACACAATCACTTTGTTAACATCACTGCTAAGAAAGCTCTAGCCTCATCCTTTCTGCTTCCATCTCTATTATATGGTGCCCCATCCTCACCAATATACACTCCTCCCTGAACACCAAACTTGACTCATGCTACAATAACATCACTAAATTTGTAACTAATTCAACATTTTCAGTCCACCACGGCTTATCTCTACATCAACTAAACTGGCTTGAACTTCCACACTACCTCACATACCTACAATTAACTACTGTACATAAATTTGTATACAAACCATCAATGTGCCCCTCTCTCTCTTCCTTACTGACTACATATCATCCCAACAGACCTCTTAAGTCTGAAAACAAACTGTTGCTGAAAGTTGATAAACCAAATCTCTCAGTGAGGCAAATGCTTTACTCTTTTACTGTCTCAAAACTCTGGAATGCCCTCCCACCTTCAATCAGAACAATCAGTAATTCTGCTCTCTTTAAGATGGCCCTCAGAAAACATCTTTCTTCTCTCTGGCACTGTACAACCTCCTAAAAACCTGCCTCCTCCACTATAATCCTTACATTATTCCATCTTATTACTTGTAGGACTTTTCCTTTCTGCCACGTATCACAACTAACTGCAGTATGACTTTTCCTTTCTCCAAAATACCACAATTAACTGCATGAGCTCTCACTCTGTCTTGCTAAATCACAGCTGCTTATGCCTACAAATCAACAACAATTAACAGTCAAAATCTGCTACTCTGTCTGACAAACTCCATCATCAATGTTAATAATTTTACACAACGTAAAGTGTATATGCATGTAAATAATTTTCACTGTTGAACTTTCACTATCTCCATGCATTGTGACTGTATATTCTTTGCATTGTGTATTATTTCTTGTACTTCCATGATTATAACTGTATATATTTTCTTGGATTTACTGTAATATATGTGGAGCTTTTCTCCCCGAGCATCCACTGAAAATGGGCTCACTTAGGCCCAATGGACCTTCCCAGTAAACAAATGCAATAAATAAATAAACCAATAATAAATATCCTTGGTGAAGGTAGAATGCTGCTCAGTGCAATGCATGTACCTGTCTGTGACACATTCAGAGAAATCCATAGTATGTTTTCATATAGTCCAGTGAGGTATGCCTCAGGACATTTACACCCACATTTTATTTTATTTTTATTTTTATTTTACATTTGTTGACCGGGCTGGTCCATCTAGATATATGTCCATTTTCAGAAGAGGCCCGGGGAGAAAAGCTCCAAGTGAAAACATTAAACATTAAAAACAGAGTTACAAATATAGCTCAGAGAAAAATAATAATAGCATGATAGTAATTTTACAGTGGCTACAATAAGCAAATAAGTACAAAAAGGGTGTTCAAATTGAGCATGTTAGCAGAAAAGTAAGTTTTAGTAAAGATTTGTATTCATGATAAATGAGAGTATTAGGAGCAAACTGCAAGCTAGTCAGGGTTAGAACAGGGGCAGAGCCAGTGAGTAATGAGGTGAGGTTTGAGTTGGGATTTGAAACTAGGAAGAGAGGAGATAGCAGTGAGGTTGGAAGGAAGGGAGTTCCAGGCTTTTCCAACTGTGTTAGAGAACAAGGAGTCGCCTGCTAAGTTGTTGGATTTACAGGTTGATATTAGAAGTTTGTTAGAAGAACATAGGCTTTTGAGGTTACAATAAGGACTAATAAGGGTAGTGAGTATAGGGGTGTTGGTAGGTTTGTACAGGATTTTATGGGCTAAGGAGAGCTGGTGATATAAGATCAGATTTTTTCAGTTCAAGCCATCCCAATTGTTTTAAGTTTAAGCAGTGGTGAGTTCTAAAGGTGGAGCCAGAGGCAAATCTGGCAATACTGTTGTAGGTGACAGCCAGTTTGGTGAGGTTAGTTTTGGACAAATATGTATAGATAGGGGAGGCATAAAGGAGGGTAGAAATCAGATGGGAATGGGCAATGGAAGTTCTGACAAGTGGTGTAAGAAATGGTTTAATTCTAAACAGGGAGCCAAGTTTTCTGTTAACTAATTTTATTGTGTTGTTAATGTGAGAATCAAAGCATAGGTTGTTCTCCATCTCTACTCCGAGGAGCCTGGTGGAAGGGTCAGGAGCTATGTTGGTGCCATTACTACACAAGACAGAGAAGTTGAGTGGAGAGGATTTTCGGGTGGGGGAGAAAAGTAACAGTTTGGTTTTCTTGGGGTTTAAGATTAAGCATCGTTTTAGGAACCATTTTTCAACATTTTGGAAAGTCTGTTGGGTGATAGAGTGCAGTTCAGAGGGGGATGATGCAGAACAAATCAAAGTAGAATCATCAGCATATTGTATACAGGTAGCAGAGGAATTACTGGTATGAAGATCATTAATGAAAATAGAAAACAGAAGGGGGCCAAGTACTGAGCCTTGGGGGACTCCAAGGGTAATGGGTAGGAGGTTGGATAAGTTGTTTTGCCAGAGCACTGCCTGTTGTCTGTTATGAAGATATGACTCAAACCACTTTATCGTACCAGAGTCGAGAGCAAAAGTTTTAAGTAAGTTTAACAGTATATGGTGATTGACCATATCAAATGCTTTGGATATGTCAATAAAGAGAGCATAGGTAAGTATATTATTGTTCCGTTTTTTGTTGATGCAGTCAGTAAAGGAAAGGAGGGCTGAAGTGGTGCTGTGGAATGGCCTAAAGCCATGTTGGCAGTTGTGATTTAACAGGTGTTTAAGAAGTTGTTTTTGGATGCATTTCTCCATGATTCTAGCTAGGGGGGAGAGTAAGGCTATGGGACGGTAGTTTGAGAGTTCTGTAGAGATCCCACCTTTATGCAGGGGAATGATATGTGAAATTTTCCAGAGTGAAGGAATGTAGCCTTCAACAAAGGTTCTGTTAATCAGAATGGAAATGGAATAGGCTAATGGATTGGCTGAAATATTTAGATACTGAGCTGGTAGGTCAGCAGAAGGAGAGGAGGTTTTAATTTTGTGGAGAAGAGAACAGATAAGTGAAGTGGGTACTGGCTGCAGTTGAAAAATGGGAATAGAAGTGTTAGAGGAGGAGGACTGAGAGGAGATATTTGGGGCTAGTTGATTAGCTAGAGACTGGACAGTTTCAGAAAAGAAGGTATTAAAGGCATCAGCAGTTTGTTTTGGGTTGTTTTGGGAAGTGCCTAAGAGGCATGGGGTATCAGTGTGGCCAGACTTTAAGAGAGTATTTATACCTGCCCAGAACTTTCGTGGATTTTGTTGGTTAGCTTGTTGTAAATGGCAGTAGTAGTTTCTTTTATCTTGAAGTACAGCTTTTTTAGTTGAGTTTATTTGTCTAAAGTTAAGTTGGTCAGAGGGATCTTTAGTACTACAGAATTTGGTCCAGAGTTTATTTTTCAGGAGAATTTTATGCCTTGTATCTTTTGAGAGCCAAGGGGCAGGTTTTGAGTTAATTCTAATAGATCTTAAGGGAGCATGAGAGTCTAGGATAGAAAGGAACCTGGAGTTGAAGTAAGCTACAGCATAATCCAGTGGCAGTAGTTTAAGAGGAAACCAGTTGCAAGCATTTAGTTCCGAAAGGAAGCTTTCAGGGTTAAAGTTTTTATTTGATCTGACCATTTTGTATTTAGTTAGGTTAGGTGTAGTAGTTTTATGCCTGATTAAATAAGTGAGAGCGTGGTCACTTAAATCATCAGGTAGTGTTCCTGCTGTATAAGTATGGTAATGACTATTTATCAGAATCCAGTCCAATATGCTTTCTTTGTTGTTAGTTTTGTTAGTTTTGGTTGGGGCTTGAATAGTTTGAGAAAAAACGTGAAGATTTAAGAGAGTGGGAGGGTCTACAGAGGTACAGGTTTTCCAGTCTATATTGACATCGCCTAGGACTATGGTTTCTTGTGGGAATTGAGTAGAAAGCCAGCTAAGGATCTCTTCTAGGAAACTGATATTATTTCCAGGGGGAAGGTAGGTGCAGATTATATAGATGGATTTGTGTGTATTAAGCTGCAGTTTGGAGATAAGGATTTTGGCATTACTTATAATGGGAGGTTTTTCATGTTTGACAGTAATTTGCATACCTGCTTTGTAAAGAATAGCTATCCCACCACCCTTTTTGGCTATACGGTCTAGTCTGAGGATGTTGTAGCCAGGGGGAGTATTCTCACTGTCTAGGGTTGCTGGTTTGGTTTGAGCCAGGTTTCAGATAGGCAAAGGATGTCGAAAGCATGCATGTCTAGCAGTGCATGGAGGTGGGCAATTTTATTATTAATGCTGCGGATGTTAAGGTGAGCTATAGAGAGAGAGTTATGGGGTTTGGAGGGTAGGTATGGGCAAGAGTGAGGGGGACAGAGGGGTTTTAGAGTAGCATTGTTGTTAGGACCAGGGTTGGGATGAATGTCACCTGCTAGAAGGGAGAGAATTAGTCTTTTTATTAGGTCAGAGGGTTTGGTAAGGAAGTGTATGGATTTTTTGTTAACCTGATTAGTATAGGAAATGTGGAACCTTCTGTGAAACTTTGCAAGAAGGTAGCTTGGAGAAGAAATTATGTTAGAGAATGGTTGGAATGTGTTTTGGGAAGGTGAGCTCATATGTTGACTGAGGGAGTGTGGATCTTTAAGGCTAAGGTGGTCATATAAGGTTAGGAGTTAGAGCAACGAAAGAAAAGGAGAAACTGAGAAAAGGAGGATATGTTTAAAATATGAAGAGGTTAGTAGAGGAGGCATAGTGATAGGGAGGTATATGAAAGAAAAGTAGGGAAGCAGAAATGGAGATGCAGACAGGAAAAGAAGGAGGTTGTGTATGTTGTATTGATGCAGGTGGATAGGTATTGGATGAAAATGAGGGGATGGGGTAAAGTGTGATTGGAGTGGAATAGAGGTGGGAGTGGTTAGGGAAGTATAAGTTTAGGAATACTGGGGTGGGTGGGAATTGGGGGCAGGGTAGGGGAGCTGAGTGAGCCGTAGGTGAATAGAGCGAGGTCAAATACAGACTGCAGTTCTGCGGAGTCAATCAGTGAGCCCGGTCAACACACAAAGGGTAAATGCAAGGTATTGAGATTTATCTAAGTTACCGGCTTCCCTGCAGTAAGTAGTATTCAGCTACCTAAGTTCTGTTATCTTGGAATAAAAAAGCTATACCCTGTCGGGGGATGTCATTCATTCTATGGAAGCTTTAGCTAGTGCTGCGGTTCCCAGCAAAGCGCTATAGGGTTAGTTGGTCACACAAAGAGCAAATAACAATACAAAGTTGTGTAACCTTAAAACTTTTCAGTTCTTGGATGGCAAAAGAACACTATAAAGCAGCCGCAGAGGTCTTGATTGAGTCCACAGAAGTCCCTAGCATTTTCTTTAAGGGGTGGGTTGGGTAGGATGAAAGGCTTTAGTGAAACCTTAAAACTTTTCAGTTCTTGGATGGCAAAAAAAACACTATAAAGCAGCCGCAGAGGTCTTGATTGAGTCCACAGAAGTCCCTAGCATTTTCCTTAAGGGGTGGGTTGGGTTGGGTAGGATGAAAGGCTTTAGTGAAACCTTAAAACTTTTCAGTTCTTGGATGGCAAAAAAAACACTATAAAGCAGCCGCAGAGGTCTTGATTAAGTCCACAGAAGTCCCTAGTGTTTTCCTTAAGGGGTGGGATGGGTGGACTATATTAAAGTCATATTGATACCTGTGGTGCAGTAACCTGAGTGTGTGCATGATACTGCAGATCCTAGGTCCCGATAGGCAATTAACTGTTATCTTCTTCTTGTCCAGCCTGAGTATCTGTGTGTCATACAGTAGAATCCCTGATGACAAGAGTATGATGGAAAGTGCTTGCTTACCTCGTGAGCTTTGTTCTTGGGGAGTCATTGGGTGTAGGCTTTTGTGTAGTGGTAGCTATTGCTTTTGACATGTGCTTTAGTGATTGTTGAGGGTAGGTCTTTGCAGTTTGATAGCTTGGGAGTTATTTGAGGGTTGGAGTGGTTTCTTTTAAGTGCCTCAGAATAAGAAGGTCTATATGTATGATGTAGTGTGTGTGTTTCTGACAACCTTGTTTGTAAGTGAGATTTTTGCCTCCAAGGAAGTTCTCTATGTACATCTCTTGCATACTGTGTTAGTTTCTTTAAGGATTAAAAGGTTGTTTGAGTATATGGGACAACTGCTACATTGTGTCAGGATGCCCATATCTATCAAGATGGCCACAGAGGCAATAGGAAATTGCAAATCCATGTTGTCATGACCTGTATTAGGGTTGGACTGTTATGGTTTAGGGTCTTGATTTTACAGGGGTCACCTAAGTGGTGTCTAGGGTGAAGGCTAGATATTAGATAGTGTTAGATAGTGTTATGATCTTAGTACTGTTTGATGCGCTATCTAGCTGCCCTAAGTTTAGCTCCATGCAACTCTGTTTGCTGCGATACAGGGTACTGCTAACCACCACTGAGTAATGAACAGCTCCATGAAACTGCACCTAATTTATAGCAGACTGAAAAAGCTGAAAACTTACTCCACTGCCCTCTGGCCAATAAATGATTACACCTTAAGCTCTCTGGAGTACTTCCCAACTCAGACAGACCTGGTAAACACCTTCTGCCATAAGATGGATGATTCTGAAACTTCTTAATGTAAAAGCGCAGCAAAAGTAGCTCTCAAATGCCGAATAACAACCCACTAATTCTGGCTGATGAAACAATCTCACTTTAAGCCTCTCTGTGTGTTTCCTAACTTGGACTCACCAGGCTACTTTACTATTCCAACTACAATAGCAATCTAAGCATAGCTGTACAACCAAAAATGTGTCCCACAAATTATATGTTTTAATCATTTATATAGGCGATGATTGCTGGTTGCAACATGATTTAATGACTGCCTCTGTCCATCAGAGATGTAGGCACCAGACTGGGGTGAATTTTCAGTTTCTTGTCCGATGGTTCAAGTTATGCTTAAACAGGGTTAGGGAGTGACTTTGTTTCACATGGATGGGGAGCCTGTTCCTGAGAAAGGGAATTCTCTGAGATACATATCTGTCTCTCCAATGTGTTCTTTTTATGTTTCAAGCAAACTTTAGGTCTTTAGATCTAGCAGTTCTGATGCTGTTTGTTTTGCAAAAGGTTCATCACAGCAGGGGTGAAGAATGCCTTGTATGCCAGGCATAGATAACCTCTCAATAGTATGTAGGAGACAGTATATACATACAGCTAGAATAACTCTCTCCCATGCATTTCTTCTTCCCACCCTTCTATATAGCTGTCAATTATTCACAAACCTTAACTCCACACTCATAAAAAAAGTTGAAACTACCTATAATAAGGTTGCCAGATTTGCCACTAACCAACCCTACAAGTCACACCGTTGCCCATCCCTTAAACAATTGGACTGGCTCAAATTCCCTCATCTGCTCCTTCTACATCAACTGCAAATTATCCACTCCATCCTCTATCTACCATCCTTCTGCCCTAGTCTCATCTATTATATCTAAATATTCCCATACCAGGATACTACACAGCTCAGACCAGGCCTTCCTACAGATTTATAAACCCAAAACCAAAACAGGATGTTTACTATATAACTATAACCCTGCTGCAGCTTGGAACCAACTACCCCTAGAAATTAGGTCCCTTGACCACACCAAGCACTTCAAACTATCCACTCGCAGATACCTAACAAACAAATGGTCCTGCCACTGTAGTCATCCTCCATGACACTACCCTACCCAAGCTTCTAGTACTCCCCCTTCTTTTTTCTTCCCATCTTTTTCTTCTCCATATTTTTTTCCTCATCTTCCGCTGCCTATCTAATAAGCGCAGACTCCTCTATTTCTATGTTTAACTACCTATCCCTATGCTACGCCTTTTGTACATATATTGTATATAACAAAACATGAAGCAAGACTGCTTTATTCCCTTCAAGACATTGTACCAAAGTGTTTTCTGTATGTTTTATTGCATTACACCCTAGGTATGTATTGTAAATGCTGCCTCTGTATCTGTTTGACTAGTTCCAAATGGTGGTGTGTTAACGATACATAATTACATTTATATAAAAACTCACTTCGGAGCTTTTCTCCTCGGGTCTCCACTGAAAACGAGCCAAACGCTCAGCTGGACTAACCCAGTCAACAAATGTAAAATAAATAAATAAATAGGGCTTTGAGGTGATTTGCACAGGACATTGTGTTTATACCCTGTGTTCTTTTTGTGAGGAACTTTCTGCAGACATTCTAGTTGCTGCATGCATCTGGTCAGGTATATAACAAAGGGGGCATTATACTCAATGATGGGTCTAATGAGGGCCATGTATAGTGTGCAGTGATTTCCTGGACCAATATGCCCTGCACTTACATACAAGATGAGCAATGCAGAAGACTTTTTGGGTAAATGTTGCTCAATGGCCAGCTTACTGTCTGCATGTGTTCCCAAATCCCTGACTAGTGTGGCAACTCTAAGGAGTGTTTTATTGATAGTGTAGTTTCTTTAAGTGTCTGACTTCCTAAAAGGTACTATAATACATTTGTTTGCATTGAGTTTTAAGCTGTGGCTTTGGCACCAGTGATTTGTCTGTGTTAGACTTTCTTGTAAGATGCTAGTGTCTTGGGAGGATTCTATGACTGATCCCAGTTTGCAATCATTTGCAGACTTGGTCAGCTAGAGGCCTTTAAAATTGGCCATGACTTCTGAGAAGTAGCTGCCAAAGAGTAGTGGGCCCCGCACAGAGTAATGAGGGACTCCACTGTTGACAAGCCTCTTTGAGGAGGTGGTCTCACCAATCCTAACTTCCTTGGTGCTATCTGTGAGTCAGCTGGCTATCCAGTGTGTTATATAGAAGGTTTATGCCTAATTCCATAAGTTTGTTAGCAATGCCTGAGTGGGGGATTATATCGAATGCCTTAGTCAGGTCAAGATAGGCAGTCTGCATCGTTTTATCCTCATGCATTGCCTTGGTAAACTTTTCAAAGAAGTACACCAGATTCAGTAGACATGATCTTCCTCTGACAAATCCAGACTGGGATGGATCCAGTGCCTGAAGGACTCCTATGTCTTTGTTGATCATTTACATGATGATTCTTTCCATGGCTTTGCATATGACTCGTCAGACAAAGTCTGTAGTTTCTGGGATCTGCTGATGGTCAGTCCTTATGAAGAGGGATGTCCATTGCAGTCCTCCATTCTCATGGCATGACACCTGTTTTAAGACTACAGTTAAATAGTAACTCCAGTCGCCCTGATGGGTCACATTTTAGACAATACAATGATATTATTGGGGCCCATTAAAGATGTGTTCTTGGCCTTAGGGAGCACAGCCAGGACATGCTCTCTTTTTATAGTTGGAGGGGTTATGTTTGAAGATATTACTTGGGAGGTGGCTGGGGGTGAGTGGGGGGGGGTAAAGTTGGAAATGAATTTGACAGCCAGCAAATTTGCTACATCACCTAGCTCAGTGAATGTGGCACCATTAACCATCAGTTCAGCACATTGCTGTGTGCTGCCTTTGAGGTTTCTGACATAGCTGAAGAAGGCCTTACAGTTGTCCTTTGCCTGGGAGGCTATCTTGTTGCCTCATGGGATATCATTTTCCCTGTCACTTATAAGCCCACATTCTCCTCAGAATGCTCATCTTATTCAGAAAATAGAAAATGAAATATATTTTGTTTATCTAAGCCTTCCACATAAACACGACTACATCACCCTTGCAAAATGCAACTGGATGTCTGTAGTTGTTAAAGCATCCTTCTTTCTTAATCTACTGACCTATAAATTGATAAACCAACAATAATGTCATTTAAGCAGGGTCTTCACTTTGGAACCATTTCCTTCTCCCTAAGAAATACAGTTGGTAACCTTAGCAACAACTGAAAGATCATTTTCCAAACCTGCACCAAAATACTGGAGCAATTTGCCTCAAAGACACGAAATCAACCACATCATTACAAGACCTTAGAAAAACTCTAGAGTAACATGAAAAAATCAAATCCATCTCATTGCTTCAACAGTCACGAGTACCTTTCTCCAGTGCAGTACCATTTACAATACCAATAAAGCAGCTTTAATCCCAGCAATCATGCTCTCTCGATCAATTTGTGTGCCCACCTTTAGGTGTATCTACTTACGTACAACCATTTAATTCCCCTTTATCGTCATAGTTCTACTATCACTCAGACATTTCTCTAGATTACCTAATCTATCTTATTCCACCCATCCCATTCTTATGGCTTATTCTATCTTCATTTTATTCTTTATTCTCCTTCACTGTCTTATTCTCACAATCTACTACTTTAGATAAAACAATGTGCTACAGCAACGTACACCTTCCAACACCCTTACCTCTGTACACCTCTAGCACTACTCTAACACTTCCAGTAAGGAAACCGAAGATTAGCACTGCAGTATTGAAAGGTATATGCTGCAATGCCTCAATCACAATTATGTGTTGTCTACCTTTTACATCTTGTACATTTTATAACTCATCTACTGTAAACATTGAATGTGTCGTCTTTTGGATGAGATGTTAAACCGAGGCTTCATCTGTCTGTGTTAATGGCATGTGCTAACAGATATTTTACATCCACCTGCGTTCTCAGAAAGAGAAAGGAGAGGTTTCCCAAAGCCCTGGCCAAATTTCCCTAGTGGTATAAATACCACCAAGGGTCTCCCCTGAAATGACGCTACTAGCCTAGTGGGACTAATCTGGTCAACAAAGGATATTTAAATAAAATTTTAAATTACATACATATCTGTTCCTTCATTTCAAAAGTAAAGAGAAAAATAGTATGCAGTGCTAGTGGTAGTTGGAGGGAGAGAGACAAGTAATGGAACACCAAAAATGCTGCCGGGGGAGTCTTGGTCCATCCCCTGCCTAGGGCCCAATTTGATCATGATATGGCACACTGAAGCAGTACAGAGGTATACAATGTATGTCAAACTACATGAAAATGCTAAGGAGGGTGATCTATGCAGGGTAATAGAAAGTAAAAATGGGACATGAGCAATTCAAGATGCAGCACAACTGACCCGATGGCTGCAGTGAAACTGATAGTTGAGAAGAAGCTAGAGATGAAGAAAGAGTCCAGCTGGGTATACCTAGACTCTGAGAAAACATATGAAAAGTTCTCAAGAAAGCTGATTTGGGCAGCCCTTTGGTTTGAAGTCCTGGGGACTGTATAAATATTTATTTATTTATTTAACATTTGTTTACTGAGAAAGTCCAACTGGAACAGAGTCCATTTTCAGTGGAGGCCCGGGGAGGAATGCTCCAAATACATGTCTTTGGAATGTGGGAGGAAACCGGAGCACCTGGAGGAAACCCATATGAATGCAGGGAGGACATGCAGACTCCACACAGAGGGTACACCAGCCAAGAATGGAACCAGAGAACCTCTTGCTGTGAGGTGACAATGCTAACTGTTGCACCACTGTGCCACCCACAGTGCTCCATAGTGCAGGCTATGTACAGGGATCCAATGACATAAGTAAAAACAGTGCCTGGAATTATAGAAGGATTTCTAGTGGGAATCAGTGTGTTGCATGATTCAGTTCTGAATCCACAACTGTTCATACAAGAGATGAACTACATTAGGAATCATGTTGGAGGGGACAAATCAACAAAGCTGCTGTATGCAGATGATGTGGCATTACAAACAGAGTCTGAACAGGAACGTCAGCAAATTACATGGAAATGGGATGCAAAACTTAAGTCACATGGGATGAAACTGAGTATAATCAAGAAAGTTGTCTTGGCACCACATGATTCTGTCAATTGCTGCTAAGACAATAAGACCTGAATGAGGAGATCAGACTTAGAATAAGAGGTGCTGCAGTCAAAATGGCACAAAGTGCCAGGAGCAGTGAGTCACAGAACAATGCCAAATAACCTGGACAATAAGGTGAGTCACAGAACCATGCCAAATAACCTGAATAGTAAGGTGAGTCACAGAACAATGCCAAATAACCTGAATAGTAAGATGATTCACAGAACAATTCCAGATAACCTGAATAGTAAGGTGAGTCATAGAACAATGCCAAATAAACTGAAGAACAAGGTCTGCACAACAGTAGTGCAACTGATGCTTCCCGATTGCACTGAAATCTGGACAGTGAAAGCAGAGCAGGTGAGGAATCTTCAGGTCATGTGCAACACAGTAGTAGGGTGCACTCCATGGGGCAGATGAAGAAATGAGGACATCAATGTAGAACCATCGTAGCTGCAGTGGCAAAGAAGGTCAAGGGGAACAGATTATTGTGGTTCAGTCACATGTGCAGGAAAGCAAAGTATGATTTAGTAAAACAGGTTTTCGAGAGACAGGAAGAAGGCAAGGGGAGATGAGGACATCCAGCCAAGAGATGGATGGACAGTGTGAGAGAAGGTCAATGACAGTCAGGTATGACTGTTATAGAAGTTCATAGGTTCATAGGCTAACGACCACAAGGGCCTTTGTAAGCCTAGAAATGCATCCCAAATCTCTGACAAGTTCTGATACACTTGATAAGTGTAAGCATGGGCCTGGGAGATGAATCATTTACAGGTTACATGTGTACAAAACCTCACAGAAGGAGAAATGCAGCATCACTGAAAGAGTAGAAAGCATCACCAGCGAAGTACAGATCATCACAGGAGTAGTACACAGCATTACCAGTGGTGTACAGATCAAGAGAAGTACACAGCATCACCATAGGAGTACAGATCATCTCAAAAGGACTAAACACCATCAGCAAAGGAGTACACATTGTCACAAGAGGAGTACACAGCATAAAAAATGAGTACACATCATCAGAGGAGGAGTACACAGCATCAACAAAGGAGTATAGATCATCACAAGAGGAGTACACAGAGTCAACAAATGAGTATGCATCATCACAGAAGGAGTACAAAGCATCAACAAAAGAGTACAGATCATCACAGAAGGGAGTATGCAAGGTTAGCAAAGGAGTACAGATCATCTCAGGAGTATGCAGCATCAACAAGGGAGTACATATCAATGCAGGATTACACAGCATCAACAAAGGAGTACAGATCATCACTGAAGAAGTACATAACATTACCAGTGGTGTTCAAAGATCACAGAAGTAATACCACAGCACCTCCAAAGGATTACAGATCATCACCAATAAATGGCACAGAATCAGTGAAGGAGTTTGCAGAAGTACTGAGGGAACAAGAACATCACTACTGGAGTACACAACATCACCATAAGAGAACACAGAATCACCAGGTGACTACAAAACATCAGAAAAGGAGTAAACATCATCATTGAGGGAATACACAGGATCACCTAAAATCACAAATCATTACTAATCGAGTTCACAGACTCAAAAAAGGAGTATGTAGCATTAGCAGTGGCATACACAACATCACCAGTGGAATACAGAAAATCACTAGAGTATGTGGCATCACTATAGGAGTACACACCACCACCAGAGATGTAGAAAGTATCACAAAAGGTACAAAAAGTATCAATATAGCAATGCACAGAGCAGCCAAATGATATGAATCATCACTGGAGTACAAAGCATCTTCCATGGAGTACACAGAATTGCCAGAGCACAAAGCATCACAGAATGAGTACACCAAATCACTAAATGAGTACATATAGCATTATATCATTATGGAAATAGTACAAAATATCTCAACATGAGTACACAACATCAGCATAGGAGTACACTGAATCCCCATGAATATATAATGTGTGTGTGTGTGTGTGTGTGTGTGTGTGTGTGTATATATATATATATATATATATATATATATATATATAAATCAGGGAAATAGTACAAAATGTCACAAAATGAGTACACAACATCAGCATAGGAGAACACTGAATCCCCATGAATATATAATGTGTGTGTGTATATGTATATATATATATATATATATATATATATATATATATATATATATATAAATCAGGGAAATAGTACAAAATGTCACAAAATGAGTACACAGAATCATGGAAGGAGTACAAAGCATCACAGAAGGAGGACACTGCATCACCAAAATAGTAAAGAGAATCAGAGAAGGAACACAAAGAATTACCAGTGGAAATGGAATACAAAAAAATACCAAATGAGTATACAGCAGAAGTACAAAGCATCATCACAGATGTACGCAGCTTCAGTATAGGAGAGCATCAGTACACTGTATCACCTAGGAGTACAAAGGATCAGCACAAATGTACATAGACCTACCAACGGATAAATATCACAAAGAAAGAATAAAGTATCTCCAAAACAATACAAAGCATCAGTGTACACAGCGTCACACAGGAGTACAAGGAATCAGCAAAAGCATACACAGACCTACCAAAGGGTAAGTAGCATCACAAAGAAAGAACAAAGCACTCTGAAACAGTACAAAGCATCACCGTATACAGTGTCACTACATGAGTACGCAGCATCACTACAGAAGTATGCAGTGTCAGTACAGGTGTACACATCACACAGGAGTACACAGCATCATTGTAGGAGTGCACTGCATCACACTGGAGTACACAGTATCACTGCAGGTATACAGAGCATCACACAGGAGTACTCAACATCACTGCAGGAGTACAGAGCATCACACAAGCATGCACAGCTTCAGTACAGGTGAACACAGTATCACTGTAGGAGTACACTGCATCACACAGGAGTACACTGCATCAGTACAGGTGAATACAGCATCATCGTAGGAGTACACTGGATCACACAGGAGTACACAGTATCACTGCAGGTATACAGAGCATCACACAGGAGTACTCAACATCACTGCAGGAGTACAGAGCATCACACAGACATGCACAGCTTCAGTACAGGTGAACACAGTATCACCGTAGGAGTACACTGCATCAGTACAGGTGAACACAGTATCACCGTAGGAGTACACTGCATCAGTACAGGTGAACACAGTATCACCGTAGGTGTACACTGCATCAGTACAGGTGAACACAGTATCACCGTAGGAGTACACTGCATCAGTACAGGTGAACACAGTATCACCGTAGGAGTACACTGCATCAGTACAGGTGAACACAGTATCACCGTAGGAGTACACTGCATCAGTACAGGTGAATACAGCATCATCGTAGGAGTACACTGGATCACACAGGAGTACACAGCATCACTTCAGGTGTACAGAGCATCACACAGGAGTACACGGCATCACTGCAGGAGTACAGAGCATCACACAGGAGTACACAGCATCAGTACAGGTGAACACAGCATCACACAGAAATACACGGCATCACCGCAGGAGTACAGAGCATCACACAGGAGTACACGGCATCACTGCAGGAGTACACAGCATCAGTACAGGTGAACATAGCATCATCATAGGAGTACAGAGCATCACACAGGAGTACACAGCATCAATACAGGTGAACACAGCATGACTGTAGGAGTACACTGCATCACACAGGAGTACAAAGAATCAGCAAAAAAGTACACAGACCTAACAAAGGGTAAATAGCATTGCAAAAAAAAAAAAGCATCACGAAACCATAGAAAGCATGATATACACAGCATCACAGAGGACTACACAATACCAGTACAGGAATGCACAGTGTCATTGTAAGAGTACACTGCATTTCACAGGAGGTATACACCATCACACTGGAGCTGCATATCACCACACAGGAGTACACAGCATCAGCAAAGACATGAATAGCATCACCCAACCATTTTTTAAGAATTTTGAGTAATTAAGAAGAAGAATTATCATAGACTAGATTGAGATTGTTGAATCTTTTTGGAATTTCGTCTCTGAGTTATTGCAGTGCATTCTTTCCCTGCAGATGTTATGCTGTTTCTCCCACTGCTGAAATCTGATAGATTTACAGTGGTTTGCTTTTTAGCTGACTGTTTCTCCTTAACCTTTTTGTAGGTACTGCCCCCTAGACTATCTTGTTCTGGTCATGAAGCAAACTTATTTGGCTTTCTGTATCAGATGATTTAAAAAAAAAAAACAAACAAACCTTTGGCTCTCAGGATCTCATCTCACTGCTCCATCTGCTTGTTTCTGTAATGGGCTATGAATTAAATGACTTAGCACATGTGCCGAAAAAAATAGAAACAACTAAGATGAATAAAATAATACAGTCGAGTGAATCATCCGGTGAGTTATGTCTCCTCAGTACTGACTATATGTGTATGCTGGTCTGACAGTACTTCCTACATGTTCAGGGGCTTCACATCTTTTTGTGACAAACCAGATAAGTTTTACGTGTATTCAGGTTATGAGATAACCTGGTTGTAAAACGACTACAATTATGTATCACACATGCAAATTTGAAGCCAGTATGTGCCAATATCTAGCTTTGTGAACCCTCAGATGAACAGCTACACAGAATCAAGGTACTTTAAGCAGGGTGAAGAGACGGGTGTGGCTCTGGCACAACGGCTGAAGATGAGTGGAAAGAGCAGATTAACAGGTTTATCTATTCGCTGCAGTTGCTGAAAGAGCAAAGATAAAGGTGTTTTTATTTTTCATTCTGCGTATGTTTTCATGCTTACAACTCAGCAAAGTGGTTTCTGCAAAGGTTACAATACAGCTACTGGACTACTTGGACTCACTGCCACTTTGTTTCATGCAGTGGACACTGGTAAACGCACTGGTATTAATTTCATTGACCCTTCTACAGCTCTTAAGTCTGTGGTGCACTTACTATTGGCTAAACAGCTTATGTTTCATGGTTCAAAAACAATCAGCCAAACTTTATTTATCAGCTACTTGCTAACTACTGAATAGTATAAGATGCAGTTTGGGTTGATCAAGTCAAGACAAGAATTCCTGAAAATTCTGCACCCAGACCCTTCTACTATTCTATTCTATATGTAGGTGATAACGTGATGTAATCATGTAGGCCTCTGAGAAATCTGCTTCTTCGATCAAGAACAAACTTTAGAGCATATAACTTTAGCTTTGCGTTAAGACTGGAGCTAGGACTTGGGGTGAATCTCTCCAAGACCAAATATGTGTTACTTGGGACCCATGAACATCCCAGCTTGTATTGTGACAAGTGCAATCTCCTTTGGTTTAATGGTAACTTAGCTGAGAATGTATAGACCTGAAAGTACCTTGGGACCTAGCCTGACCCAATCACTCTAATTTTCTAATTACATTCATAAACTGTGAGGCAAGGTCTCTGATTTACTGCACTATGAATTAAATGACTTAGCACATGTGCCATAAGATAAGCACTGTTCTCAACAGGGTGCTGGGATCATAATTTCAAAAGGGGTGCTTCTCCTCATGAGTTAATATACACTTCCTGTCATTGCCTCAGCCTTTATACTTAAAGTATAAAACCTGAAGATATTCCAAAACAAAATACGCGTATCTGTGATAGGAGTACAAAGGAGGCAATACCACTGTGTTGCAGTCAAGGAGTTTGTTTGGCTGTCAGTCACTCCAAAAGCATCTGTCATAACCTCCTTAGTTGTTCAGTTGCTAAATCTGCACTATTATAAGGAGCTACTTCATTTATCGTAAAAGCGATCAGAGTCCAGGAAGTCTAAAATCTTCAGAGTGCAATGTGATATCTCCCATCTCTCAGCTACCCATCTCTCCTACATTCCACCTCATCTAAGTCCCCAAATAATTTACCCCCTATGTTTGAGCTTAAACCTGTCTCCACTAACTACATAAAAAGACTTCTATCCAAACTTAACCTGTGCTCCAATGCACCTGACAATATTCCCTCTTCCTTTCTCAAGTCTGCTGCCGATGGAATAGCTCTCCCAATTAATACCCTAATTAGTAGAGCCATAAAGGAATCCTATGTCCCTAAACTCTGGCGTTCCACCTTTATTCTTCCTCTCCACAAGAGAGGCAAAAACACTAACATTTCAAACTTCTGCCCTATAACTCCTCTCTCTCTCTCTAGTCTCCAAAATCCTAGAAAAATGCATCCACCTCCAACTTATGCCTTTTCTGACTAAAAAACAACTTCTTACCCCTACCCAACATGGCTTCTGACCTGGACATAGCACCATAACAGCTCTACTCTCATTCTTAGAAACTGTCAATGAAGCCTGGGATTCTGGGACCTTAGTATCCACAGTATTCCTAGATCTCTCTAAAGCATTCGGTACTGTTTCCCATAAGCACCTTCTAAGTCACCTCTCAAACCTAAATCTCCCCAAAAACACTCTTCCTGGTTCTCAAGCTATCTGCCAGATAGATATCAGGCTGTGAAATAGAAAAAAGGCACCTCACCTTTCTTACCCACCCCTACCGGAGTACCACAGGGGTCCGTCCTCGGAGCAATGCTGTTTAATATCTTTATCAATAACTTTCACTCTGCTATTCCTAAAACCAACCAACCTGCCAAACATGAACTAAGAATTGCTACGCTTAATGTAGGTTCACTGACAGGACGCAGCTTAGAAGTGGATGACATGATGATACGGAGGAGGCTGAACATCCTATGTATCCAAGAGATGAGATGGAAGGGCAGTGCAACAAAGCCACTTGGCTTGGGATCCAGACTCTACTACTCAGGTGGTGGATAAGCTAGAAATAGTGTAGGAATTGTGGTGAGACAGAGGCTTCAGAAGTCAGTGAGGGATATCATCAGAATTAATGACAGACTCATGGCAATCAGACTCCAGTGTAATGATAGGACAGTATTCATAATCTCAGCCTATGCCCCACAGCAGGGTTGTGATAGTGAGGAAAAGAGTGCATTCAGACAGCAGTTGCAGGACCTACTAGATAAAGCAGGACAACATGAATTGGTGTTGATAATGGGTGACTTAAATGCACATATCGGGACAGACAGAACAGGATATGAGGACTGCCTGGGTCCACATGGGTGGAGCAATAGGAATAAAGAAGGAGAAGCCATTCTAGACTTCTGTCTGGCAAATGGCTTGATAGTAGCCATCACATGGTTCAGAAAGAGAGACAGTCACAAGATCACATACAAGAGTAGCCAACATGCAACTCAGGTAGACTTCCTCCTAGTAAGGAAAAGGCACTGGGGTAGAATCCATGATTGCAAAGTCATCCCCAGTGAAATAGTCGGTTCACAGCATAAACCAGTAGTTGCCACAATCAGTTGCAAGCAGTGGTCAGAGAAGGCTCTAAGGTCAACAGAGACCAGGCTGAAGACCTGGAAGTTGACTGGAGAGAAAGTACAGCAGTTCAAGGAATTACTCAGGGCTCTAGCACCCCAAGAAGAGGAGGAAATAGGTGGAGTTGAAGAAGAGTGGCAGCGCCTAAAAACAGCATGTGTTAGGACTACAGAAAAGATATGTGGCCGAGCCAGGTATGGAAATAAGGTACATAAGGAAAGCTGGTGGTGGAATGCAGAAGTGCAGGAAGTAATCAAAAGAAAGAAAGAGTGCAGGAAGAAGTGGGAGATTGAAAAGACTGACCAAGCTAGGAAGGACTACTGGTTGTCTAACAAAGAAACTAAGAAAGAAGTTGCAATAGCAAAGAATAGGGCATCAGAGGCACTCTATCAGCTTCTGGAAAGTGACTCAGTAAGGGGCACAAAGAAACTATAGCAGGTTGCAAGGCAAAGACAGAAAGATAAAGAAGATAGTTAGACACCCTTCATAAGGGATTCTAGCAACAACCTGCTTACCAGCCCACAGGACATCAAAGGCAGATGGAAGGAGTATTTCCAGCAGCTTCTGAATGAAAAAAACCCCACATAAGTGGTACTGCTCCAGAAACAGCCTACAATGAGAGTGGAAGAGGAGCCCAGCTTAGAAGAAGTAAGAGCAGCACTAAGGAAAATGAAGTCAGGGAAAGCAGCAGGCTCAGATGAGGTCACAGCAAATATGATAAAGATGCTGGGTGAGCTAGGGGAGAAATGGCTTCTGAGGGTACTAATTGCAGTGTGGAGAGAAAGGCGTAGTGCCAATGTACAAGAACAAAGGGGACATCCACAGCTGTGGACAGTACAGAGGCATCAAACTCCTACCACATTGCATGAAAGTTCTGGAGAGGGTGATTGATAAACGGATACGCAGAATAGTAGAATGTAAGTTGGGAGATAAACAGTTCGGATTCAGATCAGGATGCAGCACAACTGACCCGATGTTTGCATTGAGACAGATACTTGAGAAGAAACTAGAGAAGAGGAGAGAGTCAAACTGGGCTTTCCTAGACTTGGAGAAAACATATGACAAGGTCCCAAGAAAGCTGATCTGGGCAGTACTGCGGTGGTTTGAAGTCCCAGAAACATTGGTAGAATTAGTACAGGCTATGTACAAGGACCCAGTGACTCAAGTACGAACAGTGTTTGGCCTCACTGAGGGGTTCCCAGTGGGAGTGGGTGTACACCAGGGTTCAGCTCTGAGCCCACTGCTGTTCATACTGGTAATGGACAGGCTATGTACAAGGACCCAGTGACTCAAGTACGAACAGTGTTTGACCTCACTGAGGGGTTCCCAGTGGGAGTGGGTGTACACCGGGGTTCAGCTCTGAGCCCACTGCTGTTCATACTGGTAATGGACTACATCAGCAAACAGGCTGGAGGGGTCAGAGCAACAAAGCTGCTGTATGCAGACGATGTGGCAGTACAGGCAGACTCTGATCTAGAACTTCAGCAAAGGATAGGAGAATGGAATGCAAATCTGAAGGCACATGGGATGACACTAAGCACAGATAAGACAGTGATAATGGCAGCAGATTGGGGAAATGAGAAGAAGCTGAGAATAGAGATAGATGGGAAGATAGTGGAACAGGTAAACAGCTTCAAGTATCTGGGAGGGGTGGTTGAGGAGAAGGGTAGTCTGAATGAAGAGGTCAAAGCTAGAATCAGAGTGGCTGCAGCCAACTGGCATAGAGTATCAGGTGTAGTATATGACAGAAGAATGCCAAAGAAGCTGAAAAGTAAGGTGTACAAGGCAGTGGTGCGACCAGTACTACTGTATGGTACAGAAACCTGGGCAGTAAAGGCAGAACAGTTGAAGAAGCTAGAGGTGATGGAAATGAAGTGCCTGAGAAAGGTGGTAGGATGCACACTGCGGGACAGGTGAAGAAATGAGGACATAAGAGCAGAAGCCAAAGTAGCTCCAATTGCAGAAAAGATCAAAGAAAACAGATTACGATGGTATGGGCACATGTGTAGAAAAGCAGAAGACAATCTGGTGAGGGAGATTTGGGACAGACAGGAAGAAGGTAAGAGGAAGCGAGGGCGTCCAGCAAAGAGGTGGATGGATTGTGTTAAAGAAGATCTGCGACAGTCAGGCATGAGTGTTGAAGAAGGCAGGAGTGTAGCGCTGAATCAAGAGAGAGTTGGCGACAGTTAATACGATACCCCGACCCCATGTAAATGGGAAAAAGGGGATGATGATGATTCCTAATGCCAAAGTCATCCAATATGCAGATGACTCTACACTTGTCTGCTCTGCCTCTAACCTCCCTGAACTCTTATATGAAACTCAGACTGCCTTTTCAACTACTGAGATCTGGATGAGCCAAAATCACCTTTCTCTCAATACTAACAAATCTAAAATACTACTATTAACACCCTCAAAATCTTTCTTTTTTGATAAACATTCCTTTCAAGTCCTTAGCCAAAGCAACTCTCCGATTGAAATTGTTCCCTTTGCCAAACTACTCGGTGTAACTATATACGAACACCTCAAGTTCAACATCCATATTCAGCAAAATATAAAGAAAACCCACCAAAAACTAGGTATGCTATACAGAAACAACCACTTCCTCTTTACTTCTGCCAGGCATACTCTGGCCTCCTCTTACCTCCTTCCCTCCCTTCTGTACGGCACCCTGCTACTAACTAACATATCCTCTTCCATCACAACCAAACTTGAAAGCTGTTATAACAAAATTTCTAAATTTGCCACCAAAGCCTATATTACCCACCAATCCCTCAATTGGTTAGAATTCACAAATTATCTATACTTCCTTCACCTCATTACAGCACATAGACTAATATTTAATCCAGCCAAATGCCGCGCTCTAACTAACACCCTTCCCCTATTACACCCCAAACAGAACTCTCAGATCTGAACACCAAAACTTAATTACTGTCCACAAACCTAAACGTCCTGCTGGACAACATCTCCTCTCCTTCTCCTTAGGTGAGAAATGGAACTGTCTCTCTTCCACACTAAGGACAATGTCAAACACAAACAACTTCAAACTCAGCATTACACCTACCTCTCCTCCAAATGGAAATGTAACTGCATTCTCCCTACCTAGAACTCTTTAACAAAAGCACCTGGGAGGGTATCCTCCATAGTTCCTAAGCACCTTATAGCTGGCTATAACCTTCTAATTCCCATATGCTGTCTCACACTCTGTAAATATTGTAAGTAGCTTTTGACTTTAACTGTGTGAATTTGCTAAAATATATCTGCAAGATATTTTTCCACTATGGCAATATTGCTCACACTTTGTATTATTTGATATGTATTTGTACTTGTACATTTATTTTTATTGGACTGCTATCTTTACTGTAATCTGTTTCATGGAGCGTTTCTCCCCTGGCCTACACTGAAAACAGGCTCTCTGGGCTCAGTGGACTTCCCTGGTAATCAAACTGGAAATAAATATATATATATATATCTCCCATATGATGCCACAGCACTCTGTCAATGCCTTTTCCGTTAGAATCTACAGCCTGGAATATCCTACCTCTTACCCTAAAACAGTTAGTCACACTCAGCCATCTGCAGATACCCTAAGGTGTTTCTGCATTAACAAGCTGAATATACCTACTGTTGTTCAGCAACAGAACATAAATTACTAAAATAGCAATGTGATTCACAGGCCTCTAGCTAGCTGAGCTGTTAATGGTGTTATTAGCAATGTGTTATAAGAATAGCATTTATTATTTTTATTTCTTATCCCTGTTTTACTCTGATTTGTTTAGGTTCTGTTTATATTTACCTTCCACAAGATAGGTTATGACTGACACTAGTCTCTTGCAGTTCAGTTCACTAAATAAAATATATAAATAAAATGTTTTGAAAACTTTTATAATCATGTCTGTATCAAACTTCATAGGTTATTGTATCCCATTCCACAATGTACCATTCCTGAGATGCTGAAAATGGGATAGCACAGTTGAGAGTCAGTACTACCTTGAAACAGAGTGAACAGAATTGCTGAGGGCAGTTACCTATTGCCACAAGCAGCAGGGGGCTCTTTTTTTTAATCTGGCTATAACATAAACACACTAAGAACATGACAATGAATACATGCCATAGTGACATTTTATACAGATGAATCAAGTA
The DNA here is from genome assembly GCF_019279795.1 of Protopterus annectens. Lineage (NCBI taxonomy): Eukaryota > Metazoa > Chordata > Ceratodontiformes > Protopteridae > Protopterus > Protopterus annectens. Next base: position 1,028,668,985 of record NC_056733.1, read on the forward strand.
CTCATATAAGCTACATTTGGATAAATAATGGCTGTATGATAGCCATGTTTATACAGCAGAAGGGCATGGACAGATGCATTGCTGGCTCAATCTTTGCCCTGTGCCAATACCACAAGGCAGCTCCCCATCCCAAGTACCTCGTCAACTGAAGCAAAAAAAAAAAAAAGCACTTCCCTGTAATAAACCTAATGGCAACATTGCATTCACAAACCCCCTAGCTACCACTTCCATTGCAGAGCAAAAACAAACAACCCCCCTAGTTCACTGTAATAATCTGATAACTACATTGAAGCACTTGAATTATTATAGTTGTATCCACAGCCCCCTAGTTAGCTGTTCCATTGATGAGCAAAAAAAAAACGGATGTTGGATGGCCAATCACACCTTCCCAACACTTTGTGCCTGCGACAATTGTCCCTCTTGCCCTGCCCTTGCTACAGTTCTGGGCATGGTGAGCTTTAAAAGGTGTTTAAGTAACTGGAGGAAGTGGTGACTATGTATGTTTGTATCGTCCTCAAGATAACCACATGGTGCTTATGAGTCACATTCAGGGGGATGCCTGTAGCACCTCATTTAGTTCTGAACTACAGGGGAATGTGGTTATCAGCAGGTATTTCTATGCATCTTGTTTTAGAAACATGAAAGTAAAGATGTTTTTGTTATTTAAATATTTTTGTGTAGTTTGATGACACAGATATTGCTTCCAACTCTCTAGCTCTATAGAGTTATTTCCTAAAGACTGGTAGAACGAGAGCCTCTAGGCAGTGGCAAGGAATATAGCACACTGGGGACACTCATTAACTAATTAATTTTCTTTAACCTTTGTTATACAAAGGGTGGGAGGTACAGAACTATGATACATATCGGCATTCAATGATGCCAGTTTGAGAAGAAATATGGAAGCTCTCAAGAACAGTAATCCACTGTCTCTCTCTTGGTTGTAATGTATCCAGGCTTTACACTGTAACAAGATAAGAAAGGCTGGAAAAAAAGCAAGTTAAAGTTGGCTGACGGAAGATGTGAATGTCTATTGATCATGTCATATATAGAATTAAAAGACAGTATCAACTTCCCCATTTTTATAGAGGTGAATGTTCAAATTAAAGTTTTTTTTTTTGTTTAAACTGTAGACAGTTTTAAGTAAAAGCCTTAAAAAAGCTTAAATTATAGAAGATATTAAGTAAAAGTGCTAAAAACAGACTGTCTAGATTTAAGTTTTAAAATTTAAATTGTAGAGAAATTTAAGTAAAAAGCCTTAAAATTAGAAAATGATGAAAATATAAAAACGTAGTTCTTTCTCACATTTGCAAATTAACTAGGTGGCTTTTTCAATCACACCTGACTTGGCTGAAAATAATCAGCCTGCAATTGCAGGCAATTAATTATGAGATGTTTGAATAAAATTAGTAAACGTTTCTGTTTTGCTGTGAGATATAGTGTAATTAAAGGAGAACTGCAGCCAAAGACTGAAAAGCATGTTTATTTCATCATGTTCTGATGCTTCCTACATTTTAATACCATTCTGGGACTATATATATTTTACATTTTAATATGTAATTCCATAGTTCCATAGTCTGCCCACATGGACTTTAGCATCTTGATGTGATTTTGACTTTTTTATTCTACCTCTTGGTATCCCAGAGTGCAGTGCATGGCTTTAGAATATTACATTACACAGGCATCTTAGGTGCAGAGCTCTTGCCATTCTGTTAACTTTAGACATGATTTATACATATCCACCTTTCTTTCACTCAGGCAGGTTTAATTACTATTTGTTGTAGTTCAATGACATACCCTCATTTGTGTTTTAGGTCATCTCTTAGAACTGGTATTGGTAAGTAGTTCACTAAAAATAAAAAGTAAAGTAAGACATGAAGTTTGAAGTTGAGGGAAATGAATAGTTTAAGTATTTGCCTCCCCAGTAGCCTTAGTACCTTAATGCATCATTTATTTATGGTTAGTCAGTATATATATATATTTTAAAAATGAAAGTTAATATTTTATTAAAGCATGTAAGTTGTTTTTCACATGTGGGAGGGGACTACATATAAGGTAAGAGCAGATTCTATCAGAGTAAATGAGAATGCATGCTCTAATATGTGTGTTAGCATGGTTAACCTTAATTTTAGAATAGGTAATACCCATGGATGCAGCCATCAATTTGGAGAAAATGCTTGTATTTAAAGAGGTTAGATTTCCTTTCTTGAAAAGTGTATAAAGATTTGTGGGTGAAAGGGAGATCAGTGGTTTTGAAAATTGTTTAGTTTTGTTTCTTTGAGTGTTCTTATTGAAGCACAAAGTCTGAGAAATGTGACAACATGTTCAAAGATAGGTGAGAAGAAACAACTACATACAAAATCACCCTGCCAACATCTAGTTTATGCATGTAAGCTGCAGGGTGCAGGCATATATTTAAAAGACTGTCATGTGTAATATGTAGGAGTAATGACTTTTTATTACAATGTCTGCTCTGTCAGTTAACATGGAATTTAAATTGCCTTACAAGTTAAGACAAAAAGTAAGGAGTATTGAATTATTTTAAGAAGTGTTGTGTCCAACCAATGACATCACAGAAGATGCATTTGGATATAAATGAGCATTTTACAATGAAAGGTTAGGCAGTGGACATTCAGAGGGATATCAAGAAAGGGTTAGGTAGTGGACATTCAGAGGGATATCAAGAAAGGGTTAGGTAGTGGACATTCAGAGGGATATCAAGAGAAAAGAAAAAGGACATAATAATACTGGTTGTGAGAGGGACCCCAGTAGTGATAAAAGTTGGGGATAAAGACAATAATGGTAGATTTGTTATAGAAATTATTTATTGACCAGGGCGGCGAATTACGATGTATTTATATTCTAAAACTACTGTTACTGAGCCTAAGAAAATTTGGGAGAAATACTACATTTTCAGCAGGGAATATCATTTACAATTTGAGAGTGGAATCTGATTTGCAACAGTGAGGAGACCTAGAAGAGAAACATATAATACGAGAGAGAACATTTCTGAAATGAGACTATTTAATACAGAAGATGTGAATTCAGTTGCAGGAACTCAATAGTTACATATTATTTCCCACATTGCAATATTTGGGCTAGATTGGGTAGAAATTAAATTTCACAGGAGCATAAGAGGTTCATAGGTAAGCACTAGGCTAGTTGACCTTCTGGACAATTTTAAACCTAGCCACTTTCACCGAAGGGAAGGGTAATAATCAAACCTAATACCTTGAGTCTGTGAGGTAAACACCTAAACCATTATGCTAACCTCCAAAGCCTACAAAATACCTTAGAATGCCTTAAACATTATGCCAGCCACTAACTCTAAAAATGTCTATTTAATTGAAAGCTTTGAGACCCACTTAATGACTATATCAAATAATACACCAATTATAAATAAGAAAAAGATGTAGGATAGTGGTGCAAAAATGAGACATTAGTGTTTTTCTATTTACGAGTCAAAAGGCAGGAATTTAAAGAATGAGTAGTGGAAGTGATTCGAGAGTTATTAGGGAAGATAGAAATGTATTCAGAAGGGATAGCCATTGAGTGGAATAAAATGAGTATAGGCTTTCAAAGCATAACAGAAATAAAAGACAAAGATACATGGGAAAATAATATGAATTATTTAGAGGGGCTGAAAAAAAAGGTAAGTATTACACAAGAAGGAGAATCTCGCATAACAAGCAAAGGACCAATGTCAGTGTACTAAAAAACAAATCAATAAATAAAACAAGGAAGCATTTGGATAATATGCCCAAGTTTAGACAGGTTGCTGTTAACAGTTTTGATAACTTCACAGTGCAAAAACTTTTTGCACTGTGACTTAGATAATAGAAAGTTGAAAAAAAAATGGCCAAACGTAGGGAGCCTGTGGCAAGAAAAATAATCAGAGATCCTATAGAGGCATGCAAGATATTTTAGGAATTTTATGAAAATTTATATAAGACAGAGGAATGGGGAACCAAGAAAAGGCACAACTAGAAATATTTATGGAAGACTTAGTTATATCAGAGTTAAAGAAAGAAGAGGCCAACATTCAGTAGCTAAGATGAGATGAAATAAAAAACATATATATAATCAATCAATGGGAAAGTCTCCAGGAACAGATGATATTCCTGAGGAAATCTGGAAATTAGGAGGAAAGAGAATGTCTAAGGTCTGAAAGGTTTTGTTCAACAATATTTTAAGTGAGGGAGAATCGACATCTTTGAAGAAAGCATTGGTGGCCTAATGACCTAAAGAATATTAAAACCCTTCAGATACAGCTTTCTGTAGATCCATTTTAATTTAAAATCGTGATTATAAAGTGTTTGTCTGTATTAACAAAGACTATAGCAAAATATTGCCAAAAGTGATAGATGTGGATCAATGTGGTTTTGTGGAGAGGAGCTCTCCAAGAAAACGACTTGGAAACACCAAGACTCCACAGCTAGCAGCAGCAGCACAAACTTTAATATAGGACTGGTCAATATAACCCAACACAGTATAAACAAAAATCAGTAACAAGTTAAGCGCTTTCACCTAACCACTGTCAGGCTTCATCAGAACAAATGGCAATTCTTGAATAGTTATTTAAATATAACCAGCAACGTGCATACAACCAATAGAAAAAGAGCATCAATGAGCCATTACCCTCCCACTTTTAAAAACATAGTCACTAAATACAATCAATAAAAACATTTTTTTACAATACATTAAACATGTCATTTTGGTGTGTAAATGTAAAAACATACAAAAATTCATGCCAACTATGCACTTCAATAACATTAATTATTACATAGAGTATTAATATCTGTTATTCTTCTTCTTTCAGCTTTTCCCGGTTAGGGGTCGCCACAGTGGATCATCTGTCCACTCATGATTGGCAGTGGTGTTTTACAGTGTCGAGTTGCCAGCCTTCCACTCACACCTAGGGCCAATTTAGAGTGTCCAATCCACCTACTGCATGTCTTTGGAATGTGGGAGGAAACCGGAGCACCTGGAGGAAACCCACTCGACCACAGGGAGGACATGCAGACTCTGCACAGAAGGCACACCAGCAGAGAATCAAACCAGAGAACCTCTTACTGTGAGGCGGCAATGCTAACCGCTGCACCACCGTAGCCACCCAGAGTACTAATATCTGTTATTTCATACAAATTGTATAACTTCACTGACTTCAACCTGAGGACACTGCTAATACTGATGTAGTTATTTAAGCTCTGGGGTTTACCTGAATCCAGCTTGATTTGCCAGAACAGTTCCCTGTATTCTAGTCTGGCTTCCCAATTCCCCCCATGGGCATCAGATATCACCTGTACTATAATCATAAATTTAAACCTAAAATTTGAGCATTCCTTAGAATGCTTAAAAAGCGCACTAGTTTCCTTTCCTTTTAAAATGTCATGCATATGCTCATATACCCTATTAAGGTTCCTTTCTGTCTTTCCAACATAAAAACTATTACATGTTTCACAAATCACTAAATAAACCACCCCATACGTATTACAATTAAAATGTCCCATACATTTCAATAAGTAATTCCTAGATGTTGCGTACACTTCATCTATAATATACCTGCACTGATTGCAAGTTCCACATTTAAATGTGCCTACTTTCTTATTTTTTATTCTATCATTTCCAGTGTCCACTCTTTCAAACATTTCTTTCAAATTTGTGTAACTTCTTCTAATAAATTTTGGTGTATCAGGTATAAGACTCTCTGTTTCTTCATTCACCTTCAAAATCCTCCAGTGCTTCTTAATAATCTTTTATATTTCCACTGAGGTGGTGGAATAAGTATGTATAAAGGCAGTGTCATATTCTACCGGTGTTACAATCTGTTTTATCTCTATAGAACCACTTTTTCCTAACAGTGGATTATACTTAACATCCCTGTCCCTGGTCACCTCCTCTATTAAATTATCTACAAGATTTACTGGGTATTTTCTTTGTATAAAAAGTTCCCTAATAAATTCCACTTCCTTAGAGAACACAGAAAAATCATTACACATTCTTGAGGCCCTAATTAACTGCCCCTTCACAATTCCCTTCTTTTGAAATTGTGGATGACCACTTTTGTAGTGTAAATAGGAATTTGAAAATGTGTGTTTCCTAAATATCTTAGATTGAAAACAATTAACAAAATCCTTGTACAAGGTAACATCTAAATAATCAATTTTCTCTAAAAATGAAGTGTTTGTAAATCTTAGAAAATCCGTTGTACTGTTAATATAGGTCAAAAATGATGTCAATTCCTCTAATGCCCCCTGCCAAAGCAAGCAAATGTCATCCAAAAAACGTGTGTAATAAACAATGTTTCTATACCACTCAGTTTCCATAATAAATCTCCTTTCCCACTGGTATAAAACCAAATTGGCGTACAGGGGGCACACGCCGCTCCCATTGCAACGCCTTGCTCTTGTTTATAGTATTCACCATTAAAATAAACATAATTGTTTTTAAGTATTATTCATGACATCTGCTTTCAAATATTTAGCCTCTAATAGTACCTCTTGAAACCATTCCAACCCTCTACTGTGAGGGATGCTGGAGGCCAATTCCACCATGTCTACTGTAACCAAATACACTGTTTTACTAAACTTATCACCAGAAATATTCTTTGAAACACATTACAAAAGACTCTTGGGATTTTTTAAAGACCCCAGTAGTTTTTTTTAAATAGTGGTTGACAAATATAGTCAAAGATTCAGTGATAGACCCCGCACCCACCACAATTGGCCTAAATGTGGGATTTTTAATATTTTTATGTGTCTTGGGAATTCCAAATGCTTATTGGAATGCTTGTTTTTTCTACATGCAAAAAATTGTAAAGATTTTTATCCAATGCTCCTTGCAATAAATGATCATTCAAATAATATTCAGTCTTAGCATATGCAGTATTAATTTTGTTCTTAGAAGCTATGCTGTATTTAACTTCGTCATTTAAAATTTCAAAACATGTTTTTTTTCATATCCAATTGCATACATCAGAACCTATGTGGAGAGGAGGTAAACATTTGATAGCATCAACAGATCAGTGAAGAAACGGAAGTGTAGGAAAACAGTGATATGGTTGAGTCCTGATGCAGAGAAAGCACTTGAAGTGGTTAGCTGGGATTTTATGAGTAGGGCGATGGTAATGCTCATTTCCTGACAGAATAATCGGATTAATAAAGAGGATTTGAAGGGCTGGAGGCAAAAATTAAGGTGGCTGGGCTCCTGACTGACAAATTGTGTTTGAAGAGATGAATCAGTCAGGGATGTCCTTTTCCACCTCTCTTATTTACTTTGTATTTAGAGCCATTACCAAACAAAATAAGGGTCATCATTTCTAAGCTATAACTAGTCTGCTAATCACGAAGAGGAAGCCTTATTTACAGGTAATGTGTTGTCCTTGATAAATGCAGGAGCAGACATTTTGATTTTGTGGAACATTTTAAAGTCTTTTTAGTATATAAAATAGAAGGTAAATGAACTGTCTTAGCAATACCCATGAGTATATGGACATAAGCCTAAGTATTTAGGTGTATGGATTAAAAAATATTATGTTATGGCAGCTAAGGTTATGTAAGAAGAGACTAAACAGAGGAATGCAAAAGTTAAGAAACTGGAAGTATTATGGACACAGATAATAAGATGCAAGCAGTGAAAATGTTTTTAGTTTATTTTGTCTTATGTACAGGTCATGTGTATTTTTATCAACTGGAGAAGGTGTGGATGACCAAAAAGAGTTGAAGGGATTTATTTGGGAGGGTGAGAGAACAAGATAAAACTGGGATAAGTTGATTCTCCTTATAAAACAAAGTGAGTTAGGATTAGCTGATTTGAATCTTTTCTTTAAAGTTTCACAGTTAAGTCATGTAAATAACATAAGAATGTTATAAATCAAAATGGAAAAGGGAGATGATGAAAGGGGAAGTTCAAGAGATAAAGTGAGACCAGGAGTATGGGTGCAAGCCCTTAAGAAGAATAGTAGTGACTGTACAGAATATTATATTCATTAAGTAGCAAAATGCATTCTACGAATCTAAGCCAGTGTGGGAATAGAGGAAGGAGATTTTACCAGTAGAGATGTATACAAGTAGGTTTATGGAAAATAAACAAGTGGGGGCTGGAATATTCTGTAAGAAATGAAAAAAGGATTCAAAATCTTGAAAGCAAATAACCCTGGAGAGAAAATAGAGTGGGGTGAGGCTGAGCAGCAGTTTGGATTGAAGGTGAGATTGACTTCCCTATCAGGGATTTATTTACTGAGTTTGTTTACGAGGATAGAACGCTGATCAAGCAATGACCAATTACAGGCTCAGTCCAGGATCAGTAGCAGAGTGTAATAGGATCACAGGATGTTACAAGGCTATTGACCCAGAGGTCATTTCGAGAGCAAAGACTATTAGGTAAACTTAAACCAACTAGCCTAGCTGCCGACAACATTCCAGTCGAATACCTTCAAATAGCTGCTAATAAGATAGCCTATCCAATATCAATTCTCCTGAACAGATCAATAATAGAAAGCAAAATTCTAACAATCTGGAAAATAGCATATGTCACCCCACTACACAAAGGTGGAACCTATACAGACCTTACCAACTACAGTCCTATTATCACCACTTGCCAAAATATTAGAAAAAATGTATTCACCAGCAACTTATGTAATACCTGCTAAAAAACAACTTCTCACTCCTACCCAATATGGATTTAGACCAGCCCACAGCACAACAACTGTCATCCTCTCATCAACCAGAACTGGAATCTAGGCAATCTAGCATCAGCTATATTTTTAGACCTGTCAAAAGCATTTGACATGGTCAACCATCCCAAACTTCTTGAGTCCCTCTCTGACCTTGGACTAGCCACTGACTCACTAGCCTGGTTTCAAAATTACCTAACAGGTAGACAGCAAGCAATCAGGTGGGATAATAAACTACCCACACTGCTCCCTATTACAACTGGAGTCCCACAAGGATCAATTTTAGGCAGTCTATTATTTTCCATATTTATCAATGATCTGAAGATCACCCAAGATGCAACTGTCATAAAATATGCTGACGACTCAACCCTGGTCTGCTCAGCCCCCACCCCTCACACTCCTTTCTGCTACCCAACAAGTCTTCAAAACCACTGAAGCTTGGTTTCTCAGTAAAAACCTGTTACTGAACCCAAAAAAGGCCAAATTACTAATTTACAAACCAAATAAATCCAACTTAGACACCGATTCTTTCAGTATTACGTCTAGTGATGGTACCATTATCTCTTCAGACACCCACACAAAACTACTGGGTGTTACAATTGACAACAAACTGGAGTTTGACCTGCACATAAATCAAACCATCAAAAACATACACAGAAAACTAGGCAGTCTGTACAAAAATAAAATGTACCTAAATCAACAGACTAAAATTACCATGGCTCAAACTCTGCTACTATCCATACTTCTATACGCTGCCCCGTCTTCACCCAACCTATCCAAAACAGAAATTACAAAACTAGACAAATGTTACAATCAAATTGCCAGATTTGCCACAAATGCTCCCTACCGTTCCTACCATTGCCACTCACTATACCAGCTAAATTGGCTTGAACTTCAAAATCTCATTACATTCCACCAACTAGTTTTCACTAAAAAACTCCTACTATATCCAGACAAAATACCAACACTATCTAATTTACTTAAGATACAAGAAAACCCAAGACAACTACGCTCTACTGACAGGACCTTAATCAAGATCACCAGAACCAACAACTCAGCAGGAGACTCCCTATTTCCTAACTACATAGGCAGAATCTGGAACTCACTGCCCCTGATATTACCTCAGCAAATTCAGTCAAGTTTAAAAAACTACTAAAGGAACACCTACTTATCCCTAGGCAATGCCCATGCCTTCCCCCAGGCTGATCCTCTACACCTGCTTTTTCCCTCAGGACTTACTCTATCAACCTCCGCATACTAATTTACTGCATGTACTAGTATTCTTAATACACAAACCTCATCTACTAGCAGTTCTACTATACTCTTAGAAACTCTGTGGGAGAATTATACATACTCTCAGTAATTCAAGTAGAAATTACTGGTCATACAACTAACATGTCCTGCTACTACAATTTGCAGCTGAAATACTTTTTTTTCTATGTACCTCTAAAGTGTACAGCCAAAAATATTTTTTTCTCTCTCTATGTACTTCTAAAATGTTATGTGTTGCACTTTGTCTCTGCATGTATGAAATAACACTGTATGTGTTTACTTGCCTTTGAATGCCTTTGTATATTTACAAACTCTGGAGCTTTTCTCCCCGGGCTCCGCTGAAAATGGACATTTATCCAGTCGGATTCTCCCGGTCAACAAATGTAAAATAAATAAAATAAATTTCAGGCTTAGCCATTTCATCTCAGTGTAATAGCATAGGTACTCTAGTCAATGCCCAGGACTGTATTTATTCATGATGCCCATGTCCAGGATGGTTGTGAGCACTATCCCCGGTAAGAATTTATGGTGCCCCATCCACTCATCCAGTTTCCTTTTGAATAATGTCTTAGAGGTGCTCTGCTTCACAAGAATTGGCAGCCTATTCTAAAGATGTGGCAGTCACTGGGAGACAAATCTGTCCCTCCAGCACATCCTATTCAAGTCGCAGGCCATATTTAGGCCCCCAGAATGAGTAGTTCTCATCCCGTTTTTACGGATGTGCAGCAAATTCAATAGGTTTGGGTCAGAGATTGCTCTGTAAGCCAGTTTCCCCTAAGAAGTCTATACGATACAGAGTATAGTGACAGGGACTTTAGTCAGTCTGTGCAAGACATGTGCTGGAGTCCATTGATCTTCTCTGTTAGAAACCTCTGAGGTCTCTCCAATTGCTGCAGGTGCTTGGTATGGTACATGCCAAAAGGGGTGTTATACTCAATTATGGGCCTCATAAGTGACGAGTATAGAGGGGTTATAACCTCCTTTGCTCTAGAGGTGATGCCTTTGGTAATCAAGTGTGCTACATAGAAAGTCAACCTTACTACAGTAGACACATGGTAGTCAAAGTTAAAGTCCCAGTCTACTTGTGATCCCAGATCTCTTACCACTTCATAGGTATATAGTACATAGAGTATTGTTGTTAATTTGATAGTGTGAAGAGACATTGTTTTTTACCGGAAGGAATGTTGATGCATTTCTTTGCATTCAGTTTGAGACCATGATAAGGCACTAGTCGTTGGTCTGTGTAAGACCATCGTGAATATACTGACATCATTTGGGGATTCAGTAATTGCACCCAGTTTGCAGTCGTCTGCAAACCTGGTCAGCCACAGCCCCTTAGTTTTGGTCTGAACTTCTAAGAAGTATATACCAAACAGTAGGGGTCCCAGCACTGACTCTTGTGGCACCCAGCTGGTGACAGATGAATGGAGGACAGCCACTGTCATCTCTCTACACAAAGGTGAAGTGTCCACTGACCCAGGCAATTATAGGCCCATCAGTCTAACTAGCCTGATCTGAAAGGCCATGGAATGCATTATCATGGACCTTATAAACAAGGACATTGACAACCTCCAAACGGTTGACTCCATACAGTTTGGTTTTGTCAAAGGGAGATCATGCCTGTTAAACATGGTCGACTTCTTCTAAACAGTCACCAAAGCCATGGAGGAGGGGAAGATGGTGCACACCACCTACCTTGATCTCGCCAAAGCCTTTGACACTATTCTTCACTCGGGCATAATAGATAAACTCTCCCAGCTAGACATCAACCCGTATGTTACCAGATGGGTAGCTAACTGGCTCACTGATAGAACCCACTCAGTTAAAGAAGGGGAAGCCACCTCTAGTAGTAGACCCGTAAGGAGTGGTATACCCCAAGGATCAGTCTTGAGGCCTCTACTGTTTGGGATATACTTTTCTGTGGTGCAAGCCAAAACCAGTGGTCTGTGGATGACCAGGTTTGCAGATGACTGCAAGCTGGGTGCTGTCTTAAATTCCCCCAATGATGTGAACACCCTCCAAAAGGGCCTTACCCAAACTAATGGCTGGTGCCAGAAGCATGGCCTCAAACTGAATGCTAAGAAATGCATCATCATCCCCTTTGGGGAAAATGTCATCCCCCCTAATTATCACATTAATAACAACGTACTAAGCATGCAATCAGTCGTGAGGAACTTGGGCACCCAGGTTGATAGCAGCCTGACTTTTGACCACCACGTTGCCTTCGTGTATGGAAGGCTTTCTACATGGCCCACCTCATAAATAAGGGTATTTCATCCAGGAACAAGGAGGTCATAATATCCCTGTAGTCCTTCCTTATCAAACCCATTATCGAGTACAATGTCCCCTTCGGCATGTACCTTGCCAAGCACATGCAGCAGTTGGAGAGACCACAGAGCTTCCTGACAAGGAAAATCCAGGGTTTTAAACACCTATCCTATACAGATAGTCTAAAAGCCTTGTCTCTCTACTCGGTCTCATACAGATTGCTCACAGGTGACCTGTGTCTGGCATACAAGGCCATTTCAGACCCACCCTTGATGGAGTTGCTGCATATCTGTAAGACAAACTCCACTTGCGCAACTCGCACGCAAGGCCTTAATCTGGTCTGTGACGTTAATAGAACTTGTTGGAGGGATAGATTTGTGTCCCAAACACTCCCCCATATGTGGAATAGACTCCCTCTCCATGTCAAGCAGAGTACCTCTTTAAGAGGATCTTGGACGACTGGATGGAAAATGGAAAATATACCCCTGGGATCCCACCTGTGTCCCTGCTGGACAGGGGAAACAGGTGCTGACTTTGAGGGAACATGGGCAAAATTCTTGGCTTTGCTTATAAGGGCCTCCAGGCCAATAGCCTAGTATCATCCTATGAACCTATGGAGAGGTCTGCTGGTTGATGTGGAGCCACTCACTTTGATAGTGTATGACCAGTTTGTGAAACAGTTGGCAACCCATCTTACAACAAAGGAGTTTACATTCAGTTTGCTAAGTTTATCAATAATTCCTGAGTATGGGATTGTGTCAAAGGCGTTTGCCAAGTCGAGGTATGCTATGTGCACATATTTGCCATTGTCAATGGCCCTGGACAGATTTTCAAAGAAATCCACCAGGTTTAACAAGCAGGATCTGCCCTTGATGAAGCCTATGCCTTTATTTATGAGGTCCATGATAATACGTTCCATGGCTTTACAGATGAGGCTGATCAGACTTATGGGTCTGTAATTCTCTGGGGCTGTTGCTAAGTCATGTTTTTGGAGGGGAATAACTGTTGCTGTTCTTCATTCTGCAGGAACAAAGCCAGTGCTTAGATTGTGATTGAACAGGGTACTTAATGGTGGTGCTAGCTCATGTTTTAGTTTGTTTAGAAGTCAGCCTGAGATGCCGTCTGGTCCCATTCAGGCTATGTTTTTTTTTTGCCTTAGACAAGACTTTAATGATCTGCTCTTCGGATATGTAGGGTAGTGGGGGGATGGGGAAAGGTTTGTGATAAGTTTGGAGGGGATAAAGGAGTGAAATTTTCGCCAAATCTGTCTGGTAGTAGATTTGCTATCACTGCAGGATCAGTGTGTGTGATACTGTTAGTCACTAGTTCGGCACTTGGGTCCTACCTTTTAAGCTACATACGTAGCTGTAAAAAGCCTTATGATTATCTGCGATTGCCAAGTTTTTCTCAGTTACCCTTAAAGGATTTGACATGTTGTCTTATTTGCCTGTTGAGGCTGAGGAGGGTGCTTTTCCATTGTTGGGGCCACGCTTTAGTTTTCTTAGACAGCAACATTTTGCATTTGTTGTAAAGTTTGGTGATGCTGGATGTCCACCAGGGTGATTTTTTTTTTTTTTTACTTGGACTCTGGCTTTGATTCTCTCTGGAACAGATGAGTCTATACACATACAAGTGATTGTACAGGGCTTTACTGTAAGCTTCGGTGGAAGTGGGGTGTGGAATGCATTTATAGCTTCTCCTAGGTGGGTATAGTTTGCTTGTGTGAAGTTTTTTAGTCTGACTTCACCCTTTGTGAATTCTAGTTTTAGTGCCAATTCGAAGGCAACTGATTTGTGGTCAGATTATCTAATGAGCGTCTGACAGTTGTGATGGTGCATCTGTTTGTCATGTTAGTGAGGACCAGATCTAGTATGTTTGTCCCTCTTGATGGGGTTTGAACAATTTGTCCCAGGGCATTAGAGATAACAAAGTTAAGGAGCTTTTCTGCTAGTGACTTAGAGCTAAAGTAGGTTTCTATTTGATGGTGGAATAATTGAAATCCTCCATGACCAGTGTGTTTGGCAATATTTGGATTTACTCCAGTTTGGTCAAGTAGGCCTCATGAGCATCATGATCCATGGAGGGGGAACTAGCTGTGACTTCAATGGGGATCTTACCCACAGTAAACTGAACATGGAGTAACTCCATGGAGTTGTCCAGTCTAACTAGTCATGAGGTGAATTTATATCTAATATAGATAGAAACACTGCCTCCTTTGGTTCTCACATGTTCCTTTTGCAGTCTGAAGATGTTGAAGGCATTGTAGCCTTGCAAGGATGAGGTACTCTCTGAGGCCTTGAAGCAGGTTTCTCTGACTGCACATCTACATCCTCCAGTGATAGAAGTGCTTCCAGGGTGTGCAGTTTTGGTTTAAGCTCCTAGGATTTAGCAGCATAACCCTTATTTTGTTATGGTTGGCAATTTTCACACCAGTAATTTTGTTTTTGAGACCTTGCCTGAAAAAGGCAGTATGGGGGAGGCACGAGCCTTTGCCAGCAGCCAAAAGCCTAGTGGGGCCAGGTGCAAACCATCTCTGGCAAAGCAGCGAGGTTTGTCGACCATGTCATCCCAGGCTGACAGAAACTGAATCCCCTTTGAATGACACCAAAAACTAAGCCAATTATTGAAATTGATCATTTTTGTTTATACTGTGCCATCACTCTAAGGTGAGGGTAATATGCTGCTCAAGGCTAGGGACATACCTGCCTGCGATATATACTCAGAGAGCTCAATCATGTCTCTTCATATAGTCCAGTGAGGTACATCTCATGTCGTTCACTCCAACATGAGCTATGACATGCATGGACCATGCTATCCTGAACAAAACCAAGACCCATTCCTCCAAAAAAAGGAAACCAGTCTGGTGGAACTCGGCCATAAACAAACTCTATAATAGAAGGAAGTAACTATTACAAAAAAAAAAGAGTAAAACCCCAGGAAGGGAAGAGCTCCCTGACCAACCTCAGCAAAAAGCTAAGATCCCTTATTAAATCCTCAAAGGCGAGCTTTGAAAGAAAAATCGCAACGGACACCAAGGACAAACACAAAGCATGTTTTAGCTGTCAAGAACCTAAATGGCAACTCTCAGATCTGCTCTGAGCTACAACATAACGGGTCAAAATTCATGGAACCAACTGATATCGCCAATATACTGGCAGACAGGTTCAGTGCAAACTTTACCCCACCCTCACCCCCTAAAGGGCCCATATCTGTACCAGAAGATTGCACTGCTCCCATAATCTCAGACACCCAGGTGAGAACGGCACTTTCTAAAGCAAAAACACAGCATCCATGGGACCAGACAGCATCCCAGGCTGCGTGTTACATGAACTCCAAAACAAACTAATCCCTCACCTAAGTGCCATGTTCAGCCACAACCTCACCTCAGGCTATGTGCCCACTGAGTGACGAATGGCAACTGTCATCCCGCTTCACAAGGGAGGAGCCCCCACTGACCCCAGGAACTATCGCCCCATCAGCCTGATGAGCCTCGTCTGCAAGGCCATGAAGTGCATCATCGTGGAAATCATAAACAACAACATTGGGAACCTATAGACCCTGGACCCATACTCAGTTTGGTTTTGTAAAGGGCAGGTCTTGTCTTCTAAACCTGGTTGACTTCTTCGAGACAGTCACCAAAGCAATTGATGAGGGAAAGGTGGTCCACGTGGCATACCTTTACCTTGCAAAAGCATTTGATACCATTCCCCACTCGGGAATTATAGACAAACTCACTAACCTAAATATAAACCCCTACATTACAAGATGGGTTGCTAAATGGCTCATGGACAGAACCCATACAGTGAAAATAGGAAACGCTAGGTCCGCCTCCAAACCGGTGACAAGTGAAGTACCCCAGGGCTCAGTCTTGGGACCTCTCCTGTTTGGTATTTACTTCTCCGAGGTACAAGCAAACACAGGGGGACTATGGCTAACAAAGTTCGCAGATGACTGCAATCTGGGTACCATAATCGAGACTCCTACTGACGTATATATCCTTCAAAAGGGTCTCACTGAAACAGATACATGGTGTCAAAATCATGGCCTCAAGCTAAATGCCAAAAAGTGCATTGTCATCCCCTTCGGGAAAAACCATGTACCTACGAATTACCACATAGGCGGCAGCTCACTTAACACAGAGAGTGTGACAAGAGACCTAGGGACCCAGGTGGACAGTAACCTCTCCTTTGATAACCACATCGCTAAGGTGGTTAGAAAAGCCTTCTACATGGCCCACCTTATTACAAACGGGTTTGCGTCTAGAAAAAAGGAAGTTATCATCCCCCTATACTCATCACTCATTAGATCCATTATCGAGTACAATGCCCCATTTGGGATGTACCTTACTAGACACCTGCAACAACTGGAGAGGCCTCAAAAATACCTCACCAAGAGGATAACAGGCCTAAAACAGATGCCCTATGCCACCAGGCTAAAAAAACTTCAACTGTGCTCAGTTGCATACCGGCTACTTAGAAGTGATCTCTGCCTAACATACAAGGCTATGTCAAACCCCGAATTGCTGGAAATGCTCCACCTAAGGAAATCCCAATCTACCCAAGCTACATGCTCTAGGGACCTTAACCTGACCTCTACAATAAACAGAACTTGTTGGAGGGACAGATTCATGTCCTCGAGACTCCGCCTGCTCTGGAATAAGGTCCTCATATATGTGAGGCAGAGCTCCTCATTAGCGCTCTTCAAGAAGAGTCTTGATGAATGGATGGTGAACAGGAAATTCACCCCGGGAATCACTTCTGTGGCCCTGCTCGACAGAGGTGCAGGTAACTAAATCACATGGGAGGCGCAAGCCGAAACATTTTGGCTAGGCTTAATTATGCCCTAGGGCCAATAGCCTAGTACCTACCTATAAACCTATAATGATATTTGTTGCCAAGATACTTGAGTGCATGCATGATCTGACAAGTCCTGGCACCAGACAAGCACCTGACTGTAACTTTCTCCTTATCTAACCTGGTGAGAGGGACATCCTTGTATCTCAATATGGAGTCTCCAATAACAAGAATATTTGTTTTTTGAGTGTTACACCTTAAGGGCTTGGTAGATGAGGCACTGGTGTTGCTATGTTTCTTGGGGGTTGTGGGAACTGTGTTAGTTGCAGCAGTCTTTTGTTTTGGAGCTCTCTGGTGTTTTAGTAAATTTTTTGAGAGAACCTTTGCATATGTTGATTTATGTGTTGGATGCGTACTAGGTGTATGAGCAGTGGTACTATGTGCATGAGTAGTGGTGGGTGAGTTGACAACCTCTTCAGTGTTACTGTTTTGAGTGCAAGAGAACAGGGATTTAAGATTCTTGGTGTAGATACATCTCTGCCCTCTGTGCTAGAGTGAGTTATTAGTAGAGGGTTGTCACTTTACATGAGGCGGTTGTTACACTGCCTCAGGAGACCCAAGTCAACAAGGCTGGCAGGAGAAACAAGGGTAGTCCAACTGTCCATAATGCTAGGTTTGAGGAACTGTTATTACAAAGCGGGTGCTTTCAGGACTGATCTATGAGGTGCTCTGTAGATGGGGATTTCTGACAGGGTTTTTGGCTGGTGGTTTAATAGGTCACAGATCACTAGCAATACTTCTTAGACCAGAGATGTACTAAAGATGAGGACTACACTAATGTACTACAACTGTATCTAAGGGAAAAACTGTTGAAATTATCTGTCCGGCTATGGCACACAATTGTGCAGCAGTGCACGGTATTGTGTAACGGGCAGACAAGCAGAAACCTGCTTAAATGCAGGGTTTAAATACCAGAATCTAAAAACTTTAAAAAAAAAAAAACTTTTAAAAAACTCAAAGGAACTAATGAGGTTGCTTAATCCGAGCCCTAGACCAATCTCCTTTCAACAGGCAGGTTCTAATTAGCACACTTCTCTCACAAGGGTGCAGAAGGGCCTTTCCAAACAAAGCTGGTTTGGAAAATGTGCTCAGAATACAACAGCTACTGCAAACAGACCCAGATGCAGCAAATCTGTATCTGGACTGTGCTACAGCTGCTAGCTACACTAATTTAGGTGGGAAACAATAAAGAATGTTTTAAACAGCTGAAAAACAGCAACAAGACACTAAACAATGTTTTAGACAGCAAACAAATCAGTTATTTAAAACACTGCTTAGCAGGAAAACAGAACAAACAGAACAGATGCTTTGCAAGCAGTGAAAAGTAGCAACAATTACTTTGCAAACAGAGAAGGGAGAGGGAAGTGCTGGATGAAAGACTAGCTTTGGTAAAGTTTTTTTTTCCTCTTCTTCTTCATACAGGTGTCCCTCAGCTGCTGCCAGCTCTGCCAGAAACTCTGACTCCCTGGGGATCAACTTGACCCTCATCCAGGGCTAGTGAGGAGATTGAAGACACTGGTGTGCAGTACCATTCTGCTGCTGGGGACTGTGCCCCAACTCCTCCCACTTCACAGCAGCTTTGTGAACTCTATGACCTCTGTCCTTGGGAAATGCATGCGTGCTTCCATACATGTGCAACCTCCTAAGTAGCACATTCCTTATGTAGCACAGAGCTTGACAAGCTCTTAACTCTGCTTTACTGCAATGAGTCTAAGCTGCCCACCTATCCCCAGGATGGGTGAGCAAACGTTGGCCACTCACTCCCATTCATCTCAGCATGGCCCCTCCAGTGCCCATACTGCTCATCAACCACAGTCCATCTTGGCCTGGGATGCAGTAAGGGCTTCATCCTGCTATACAGTGGGGCCACTTACTTTGATAGAGTTTTTGCTGACTCTAGAACAGAAGATGCTGGATAATTAGTAGGATAAATACAATATTGCATGGTAACTATAAGAATTAATCAGATGACATATGTAAATATAGGGGAAAAGAGAATAAAAATACAAACTATAAAGGAACAATGGACAGACATCTGTAGGGCTCCCAGGTATACCACAAACTCCAAAAGGTTTGGAAGAATTTACTTAGGTATGATTTTGTCCCAAGTAAAGTTCAGAGGATCTTTCCTCAGTTATATAATAAGTGTTAGAAATGTGGTGAGAAAAGAGAAGAAACTGGGAACATTTTTTTGAGAATGTAAAGAGTTGGATTAAAAGAATATGTGTGTGTGTGTGTGTGTGTGTGTGTGTGTGTGTGTGTGTGTGTGTGTGTGTGTGTGTGTGTGTGTGTATGTGTAGAGACGGGTGTACTACGGTTGATTGAAAACTCACTTGATTGAAAATGAAATTACTAGAACGACTTCACTGACAGCTCACTTCACTGAAAACTCACTTGACTGAAACTCATTTAATCGAAAGTTATAAATGGCATTTTCCCCACTGTAGTGCGATCCTGGAGTTAGTATATAAAGTAAGGGGGGGAGCACAGCCCCCCACATATCTTGGTTATATATTCTCTTTTGGAAACAGTTATTCATTGCACTTGTAAGTATCATTGTGTATAGTTTAAAATGTTTATAATATGTGGGGGGCTGTGTCCCCCACACCCCCACTTACTTTATATACTAACTCCAGGAACAGACTACAGTGGAGAAAAGACCATTTATAACCTTCAACGAAATGAGTTTCAACAAAATGAGTCTTCAATGAAGTGAGCTTTCAGTGAAGTGGTCCTAGTAATTTCATTTTCAGTCAAGTGAGTTTTCAGTCGACCGTAGTAGACCCATATAGACATATATGTGTATGTATGTATATATATATATATATATATATATATATATATATATATATATATATATATATATATATACACATAGACATATACACGCGCACACACGCACATAGAGTACTTAGAAATATTGTGGGGAACAAATGATAGTAACTAAGGAAATAATTCTTTTGAGTTACGATTTAGGCTCTGGATTGCCTAGGAATTGTATTGGTAACCGAAAAAAGCAATTACTGGAAAATCAAACTCCAAGCCAGCTGTAATGGAAATACTGAATGCTATAAGGAAGTAAAAGAATTGGAAGCAGGCTCTTTAGAAAAAGAAAGAAACAAACAAAGTTCATAGAAAGTGAATTTGTTGGAGAAGGGCAGTTAGCCTAGTACTAACCTATGAAACTTCAGTACATGAAAAATAATGCTCAAGAGGAGACGTGAGATTCAAATGAAGGCATGAATTGAGCAATATATGCATGGAGTGAATGAAAACTGTTAAACATGGAACATATTTGTATACTGCATGAAAATAATTGAAACTATTAAGATTTGTTTTTTTTTTATATTTATGTATATCTATTCATGTTGCAACTTAAAATGTGATGCTTTAGTGAAGATGTCTGAAAAAAAGAAACAAATTCTTGTAAAAAAATCCAGGTTTCCTCCTTCAGCAAAACATTTAAACAGTTCTTGATAAAATCCAACAATTTCTTTACTTGGCTCTTCCTGCATCTTTCCCGGTACCCGTCCATCATCTTCCATGCAGTAGATCCACCAGATGGCCACAAGCAAGAGTCGTAACTTTGTTAAACCTGTCCCGCATCCCTGAGATGCTATTGTCGATACCTTTCTGGGCTATAGCCTTCCCTTGTAAGATCAGCACAGCAGGTATTTCTCTTTAGTTTCTGCGGTTGTGGGCTCTTCTACTGTTACTTCTGATGCAAACAGACTAATCCAAAAGATGTCATATGCTTTAAGACTCATTTATTGAATTATGAACATCCACTCAGCATATAATAAAAATAGTAACTTCACAACAAAAACAGCAAATTGCAAGACTTATGTTGGACCAATAAAAGGTATTATTTCACTGCTTCAGTGTCTTTGTGTCAACAAAATAACATATTTCTCAGTTACTTAGCATTCACAGTGCCACAATGGCCCTCCCCCAGTTTCTTAACATTCACAATGCCACAGTGACCCTCCCCCAATTTCTTAACATTCACAGTGCCACAGTGACCCTCCCCCAATTTCTTAACATTCACAGTGCCACAATGACCCCCCTCCAATTTCTTAACATTCACAGTGCCACAGTGACCCTCCCCCAATTTCTTAACATTCACAATGCCACAGTGACCCTCCCCCAGTTTGTTAACATTCACAATGCCACAGTGACCCTCCCCAGTCTCTTAACATTCACAATGCCACAGTGACCCTCCCCTAGTTTTTAACATTCACAATGCCACAGTGACCCTCTCCCAGTCTCTTAACATTCACAATGCCACAATATCCCTTCCCCCAGCATATAACTTCCTGTTCTATACATTTCAGGATGGGTTATGAACCTGGATAGCTCATCCATAATGGTGGTTTTGTTGCCTGGCACAAATACATTTTTTTCTTAAACATCTTTATTAAATTATCATGTATGACATAGGCAATCATACATTTATATAAATGAAAACAAACCATATTGACGACATAATCTTAGCTGCAAGCATTATGCATCACAAACCATATTAACATCATTTTAGTTGCAAACATTATACATCACTGTTACCTAGCTCATTTAAATCCTTTCTTTTAAATGTCATTCCTCCCCTGTATGTATTGTTCCCACAGTTCCCATTTTCCCTATGTAATTTGCTCCTACCCTTTTCTAAAGATCCCACTTCCAGTTGTTTTGTCTCTGTTACTATATTCACTACTTCTAGTACAGTTGGGTTAGACTTTGATTTCCATTTTCTAGTAACTGCTTTTTTGGCAGCTACAATAATTAGATTATGTATCATAGCTCAGAAAAATTATTTCCCTAGTTATGCCAGTTTGCTCACCCAGTATCTCTGATAGAGTAGTCTGCAGGGAATCTTTAAAATCCGCCAGCTCATTACACTCCCAAAATGTATGTTCCCAATTATCTCTTTCTTCCCCATCACACCTCCAACATTTCCTGTCTAACTGAGGAAACATTCTCTGGAGTGGTTGGGGTATACAAATATCTATGTAAACATTTCCAAGCAAACATCCCAAATCTACTAGATTTTTTTGCATATTTGGGAGACGAACATATATCCTCCCATTGTTTCTTTGTGAATTGCTTATCTAATCTCTCTTCCCAATCCTTTCTAACCTTCTCTGATTCTTATAGTTATCATGCAGTATTTTATATGCTCTACTAATTATTCCTTTTTTAACAGCAGCTGCTGTTCTAGACTGTACTAAAAATTCTACCAGTCTACTGGTCTTTCATTTAGGACTCCCCTTTTCCTTTCTCTTTGCCTATACTCTAATATCCATCCTTGATAAGGAAGGCAATCTCTAACCTGCAGTTCAAATAAATTGTTTGCATCTTCCCATTCTATTACTTTCCCTCTATAATTATTTGCTCCCAATACCTTGGCTCCTTTGCCAGTTTTCTCCAGTAAATTCCAACCCCATCTTGCCCATTGTCTGTATCCCTAATTGCAGTCATCCCTATTGTTAGAATCTCCCTTCTCCCTTCCCATGTTTTAGTTCTTAGAATACTTTCTGCCACTTTATGAATATAATTTACTAGGCAGGCACTTTAACAAGCTAAGCCACATGGTTATTGTTATTCTCCTTAAAGGTCTGCATCCAAAATCTCAGTCTCTCCTTGTTTGAGCTTCCCCCCTATTTCATCACCATCATCACTTTCCACTTTGAATTATAGGTTTCTGCTTATGCTTTGTATAGGAGCCTTAACTGTGTAACTGTGAAATACCCCTTCAAATCAGGTGCTCCCAATTCGCCTTGTTCTGTTGGGAGAATCAGCTTATCCCACTTGATTCTTGCAATCTTCCCCTCCCAGATAAGATCCATCAGCTCTTTATTAATTGCTATCCACAACTTCTCATCTGGTTGATAAAAATATGTCTGACCAGTGTATAGTACTAAAGGGACTAAAAACATTTTAACTGCTTGATTCTTACTATCTATATCCATATAATAGAGCTTTTAATTTCTCAGTTTCTGTATTATCTTTTGTTTAGTCTCTTCCCATGTATTCTTAGCTGACACACTGGAATCATTTTAATCCATACTCCTAAATACTTCATTTTATCATGTTCCGATAAATATGGATATTGCTGAACCAATTTGTGAGTACATAATTTATCGCTATTGCCTTTATTTTAGCTTTATTAATTTTGTATCCCAAAAAAATCTGAAACTGTCTCAAAATGCTCCACAACACTGTAATGTCCTTTTCTGGTTTTATTATTTACAAAATAATATCTGCAAATAAAGTCAGCTTTTCTTGACTACTACACCAGTTTATATCCTTCAATTTCTGAGTCCCTTATTTTCTTTGCCAATGGTTCTAAATTCTAAATATAATACAAATAACAAAGGGGGAAAGGACGCCACTGCCTGGTTCCTCTGCTCAATCAAAAATTATCAGAGAGGAACCCACCCACTTTAATTTTCTCCTCCGATCCCTCATATATCCTTATCATTAATAACTCTTAATTTAGGTCTTTCAAGATGACTGCATACTGATCAACAGCTTAACGTCAGCTCTCCTAGTGTGAAAAAAAGAAACTGAGAGATAAGGGCTAGTAATTCTGATAGGTTTAGTAAAACTCACTTACTGGCTAGTAAGTATACTACCTGAATGCCAGCAAAGAAGAAATTGAGAGATTGAAAGAAAATAATCTAGAAAAGAGTATGAGCAAACACTGCTTGGGAAGAATCCTGCAGCTGTTCAGCAAAAAGCAGTTCAAGCTCTACCTTTGGTAAAGAGGTGGTTTCCAGTAATTTACATGAAAAAAATAAAGTAAATGTGGTCAGAGCAGTTTAAAACAAATGAATCATTGAACACATATATCAACTCTAATAACAAAAGGTTGGGAAAAATGGAAGAAGCATTATACAGATATTTTGACAAACTGGTTAAACTGCAAAATTCAGAGGTTGAAATGAAGAAAAAGCTGGATGAGTATGAGACTTCTCAAAAAATGGTAGAGCTAGAGGACAGAACATGCATGGAAAACCTGATATTTTCTGCTATACCAGGGAAACTGGAAGGAGCAGACTGTATTAATTTTCTGAAAGCAAAAATAATAACTGGAATGGTATTCCATAGCAGGTTTTGTTAATTGAAATGGAACATTGTGAGCATGCTCCAAAACCGGCCACAAGAAAGCAGCCAAGACCTATATTAGTAAAGCTGCAATCATGCCAGCAGAAAGAGTTGATCCTGACAAAACTGTGGCAGAAGGCCAAAGTATTACAAATTGGGGACAGTAGAGTATTTGGAGATAATTATTATTCACTGTACACCAGGCAGAAGAGAAGCAAATTTATCCAGGCATAAATGTCAAGAGATAGTTGTGAGATTCAAGCTGCTGTATCCATCTGTCTTCAGAATATTTTCCTGGAGGATCAAAGTCATTTTTGTATGCAGAACAGGCTAAGAAGAAAACACAAAAGTTTGTCCAACAAAAAGTGAGCCATAAAACAGAAGGGGACTTTACTTCTTATTCTTCTAATAATAAAGCCCATAGAGAGACTTTGCTAGTGAAATCTTTTCCAGTTTTCAAATGAAAATGCTTGGGAGACAGAGAAAAGTACAGAAGTTGACTGGAAGAATCAGGATTATCTTGGACTTTAACCAGAGTCTGGGGTTGGAAGATGGAAATGAACAGGAAGAAGATCAGCAGTACCAAAAGTATTGAATAAATGTGAGACAATAAAGTGTTGATCACATTTGTGAAGTATGCCTTCACAAGAAAAAGTGCGTAAAAAAGAATGGACTTCTGTTGACTTTGTTAAACATGTGCGGAGACTGAAACACATATACCCCACTTCATGTCATTAATGTTTAAAAGAACACTAAAAGGGGAAAAAGAAGGAAAAGAGTAACTGGAAGTAAAACAATTTTTGTTCTTAACAGTATTTGTATAAACATTTCATGATATAAATCACGTTCTATAGTAAAGCATTTTCAATGATTGTTGTATGTGATAAATATATTAAAGTAAACAAGTACTTTTTTCTATTTTAAGTATAAAGAAATGTATTCATTATAATGTAAAAAGAGAAGAAAGGATGGGCAATGGCATGTTCAAGTCAATATGCTATAATCTTGGGCTGCTATGATGGGGGATGGGGTACAAAAGCACACTTATTATAATATATGTAGAGTTTGAAATGTTTTCTCTTGCTTTTGCATGGATGTATATCTGGATTAATGTCCTTGGCTTAATCTAGTGACAGGTTTCTTTTGTGAGCCTGTGTACTGTAGAAATGAGGGAACACTGGGGATGTGATAAAACATTTTCCTTTAGCATGTAAGTGTTCAGTGTGAGTTGAGAAGTCTGCAGCTAGCAGCAGCTGTAATTATGTTCCTATGTTCCTATGTTTCCATGGAGACAAGCCAACTACAAGTCCAGGCAATAAATCTTGAGATCCCTAGACATTGTTTGCCGAGAGAAACATAAAATTAAAATGTACAAGGGCAAGAAACCTAATAAAAAATAAAGTTTGAAATTATTGGAAGTGAATAAGAGAGAGCAGTTTTCCTGGTACCCAAATACCTAAATGCATTTACTAGAACAGTTTATAATTTAGTTGTACTGAAAGTTAGGCAGTGCACGTTTTCTTAAGGCTAAAAGTTAATGTTTTCTGAAAACATACAAGCTATTTTTCACATCTGGGAGGGGAACAAAGAAAAGACAATAACAAACACCAATTAGTATAAGTGAGAGCACAGGCTGTAATATGCACTTTAGCATGGATAACATTAATTTTAGGTTAGGTAATGTGTGTGTGTGTGTGTGTGTGTGTGTGCAGCTGCTGATTTGGGACAATTGTTCCAATCAGGAGGGTTAAACTTCACTATCTGAAGTTGTACATAACTTTATGTGTTTGTTTTAAGTTAATAGATTATGGTATTGTTCTGTGGTGTGTTTTTTTGTTTGTTTGTTTTAGGGTTTTTATTTCTTGTAAACTGTGACATAGGTTCAAATGGAGACGATGAGAAACAACTGTATAAAGGATCAACTTGACAAATAGTAGTTGGTGCATGTAAAACAACAACTGGAAAGAGGGATTTAAAACATGACATATATCATAGGTGGGTATAATAACTTTTTATCATAATGGCTGCACTATCCTTGTTATTTTGGAACATTAATGGCCTCAAAAGAATAGAAAAAAAGGTAACAGTACTGAATTTTATTAAGGAATGCAAAGTGCAAACAGCAGTACTACAGGAGACACATTTGGAAAGAAGTGAGCGTGTGAATTTGAGAAAGAAAGGATTTCAGGATGGATATTCAGTAGAATATCAGGGACAAACAAAAGGGGGAGTACATAAGTACCAATTGCCAGAGGAGCTCCGAAAGGAGGAGTACCTAAGTACCAATTGCTGGAGGAGCTCCAACAGTAACAGAAGAGGAAAAAAGATAATAATGGCAGATTTGAGGTAATAAGGAGCTACTGGTAAAGGAAGTGGATTAGGCTGGCATGCATTTATTTGCCACCTAAAACTGCTTTTATGGAGCTTAAGAAATTTTGGGGAGAAATAATCATCTTTCAGCAGGGAATATTACTTATAGGCGGGAGTGGAACTTGATTTGCAACAGTGACTATGTTTCTGGAGGATCTAGAAGGGAAAATATAACAAAAGATGGTATATTGCTGAAGAAATTTATGAAAATACTTGATATGGAAGACATGAATTCAGTCGTAGGAATTTGGAGAGAATTTACATATTATTCCCCAAGGTACAATAACTGGGCTAGACTGGACAGGATTTATATTTCACAGGAATGTGTGCATTTATTTGAAAGCTTTGACACACATTCAATAACATTCAGATCATGTGCCAATAGCAACTAAGATAAAAATGCAGGGTAATGAAGTAAAAATGAGACACTGGATCTTCTCCTATCTGTTAAAAAGAGAGGAATTTAAGGAATGGATATTGGAAATAGTTTGAGAGTTATTAGCGAAGACTGAAATTTCTTATAAAGTTATAGCTAATGGCTGGGATAAAATGAAAGTAGAGTTTAAAAAATATGGTAGAAATAAAATAAAAGAGATATAGTTAAGAAGTAACGAGTTATTTGTATGGGCAAACAAAGATTAACACATATGCATAATAAGGGGACTCGCACAGATCAAGAAGAGATGCAACTGCAGAGTACTAAAGAGAAAATAAGGGAGTATCTGGATATTATGTGCGAGTTTAGAGAGATTTCTGTTAAGCAACTGTTTTTAATAACAACTCCAGAGCACAAAAACGTTGAGTACAATGACTTGGGCAACAAAAAGTAGAAAGGGTTGTTGACAGACTTGGAAAGCCTATAACAAAAATAACCAGAGATCCTATATAGATGTTAGAGAGATTTTGAAAATGTTATGAAAATTTGTATAAAGCAGAGAAATGTAGAAATCAAGAAAGAGCACAAATGGAAATATTTATGGAAGACTTACATGTGCCAAGGTCAGAGGTAGATGAGTTTCAATAATTAGTTTAGATAGGAGGAGATAAGATAAAAACTGTGATGCATAATCAATCTGCAGGAAAGTCTCCAGGAATAGATGGTAGTCTGTGGAGGTTTGGCAGCTAGGAGAGAAGAAAGTGATAAAGATCTGAAATGTATTGTTTAACACTATTTTAAAAGGAGTGGAAGCACTAACATCCTGTAAGAAAGCTGTGGTGGCTGTAATACCTACAACCAACTTCATATAAACCCATTTCAGTTTTAAACCATGATTATAAAGAGTATATGTCCATAATAACTAAAAGAATGACAAAGGTGTTGCTAAAATTGATAGATATGGATCTATCTGGTTTTGTGGAGGGGAATCAATCATTTGCCAACATTAATAGAACAGTGATGATCCAGAGGGAAGCAGACTGTAAGAAAATACTACTGTTGCTGCTGGGTCTTGATGCAGAGGAAGCATTTGACAGAGTAAGTTTGGATTTTATGAGTAGGGCAATGGAAGCATTTGTATTCCCTGATACAATGATAAGGTTCATTAGGGGGAATATATGAGGGATCAGAGGCAAAAATTAAACTGGCAGGGTTCCTCTCTGATATGTGTGTCTGAACAGAGGAACTAGGTGGGGTGTCCTGTTTCCCTTTTATTATTTGCATTATGTTTAGAGTCATTAACAAAGAAAATAAGAGACTCAGAAATGTAAGGACAGAATTGGTATAGTGCTCAAGAAAAGCTAGCTTTATTTGCAGATGATATTATCTTGTACATGATGGAACCAGAAAAGGACATATCAGTGCTGTGTAATGTGCTAAGACATTTCCAGTTTTTCAGGATATAAGACTATAAGAAACAGTTCACTTGTGCTGTGCTGATGAGGCTATAACAAGGCCAAAACATGCATGTCCACAGCTAGTGGAGTTTGGCTTTATTGGCCTGAATTTGTCCATTAAACGACTTAAAAAGAAAAAGTCATGGGCATTCAGAATGGGTCTATATTATAATACCAAAAATCCTTTTAAGCGAACGCGAAAACACTGACACGTATTGCGCGAACCGTGATTATGTCGAACGCACCGAACCACGAAATTCAAAAAGTCGAAGTGTCATGGTTGGCCCGTCTGCGGTACATCTCCGTAAGGTAAGTGTGTGATAGTTATGGACCTTAGG
The DNA here is from genome assembly GCF_019279795.1 of Protopterus annectens. Taxonomy (NCBI): domain Eukaryota; kingdom Metazoa; phylum Chordata; order Ceratodontiformes; family Protopteridae; genus Protopterus; species Protopterus annectens. The sequence goes on from NC_056733.1 coordinate 1,028,697,694, forward strand.
GTTAGGGTGCGGGTTAAGGTAAGTGCATAGATAGGTAATGTATGTAAGGTTTAGTGTAGGGTTAGACTTAGGGTTTTGGTGCTTTACTTTAGGGTTAGAAGTAGGGTTTTGGTTAGTGTATGTATGTGGTTTATTTATTTTGTTTGGGTAGGCAGTATGTAGTGGGAGGAGGAGTTGGCCGACTGTGGGGATTCGACTTTTTGTATTTCGCGGTTTAGTACGTTCAGCATATTCGCGGTTCACGCAATAAGTGTTGGTGTTTTCATGTTCGCTTAAAGCGATTTTCGCTATTATAATATAGACCCTTCAGAATCACCATATAGCTGAAACACCTGATGTTCATAAGGGTCATTTGCACATATCCCATGTCCTTCTAATACAAGAGGTTTGAAGGGTCACTTGGGGATGATGATGGTAAAACAAAGGATATAGCTGTAAACTATGTACCCACACATGAAATGGTTCAGCTATACCTAAACAAAAGAATATATAAAAGCTGAGAAACTGGAAGCATGTGTTTTTGGATATCGATTGCAAGATACAAGTAGTGAAAATATTTTTTTCCCTTTGGTTTTATATACATGCTAGACATATTTTTTATCAACCAGAGGATAAGCTGTGGACAGTAATTAATAAATAGTTGAAGGATTTTATCTGGGAGGGGAAAAGGGCAAGGGGGCTACATAAAAAGAGATGTGATGGAACTCACAGATTATGTGGCCCAGGAAGGTATGACCCTAGCAATGAGCTGTATTCTACCATCACCCAGAATGATACCACAGTACGAGCAGAAAATTATTGACTTCAACAATTGGCCAAGTTTCTAGTGTCATTCTAAAGGGATCCAGTGTCTGTCTGCCTGGGATGACATGATCGACAGACCTCGATGCTTTGCCAGAGATGGCCTGCATCTGTCACTCCTGGGATTCCAGGCACTGGCTGAAGCTCTTGCCACCCCTATAGTACCTTCTTTAGGCAGTGTTCCAAAGACCAAAATTCCACTGTAACAGCTACAAGCAAATGCAATCTGAGGGTCATGCTGCTCAATGCTAGAAGTCTAAATCTCAAGATGCACTCACTCGAAGCTCTCCTCAAAATGGAGAATGTCGACATCTGTGCTGTAAAAGAGACCTGATTTAAAGAAGCAGAAAGCACCCCTGCAATCCCAGGCTACAACTCATTCCATACTTTTTGGCCCCAGAATGCGGCCGGAAGCTCCAAAGGTGGTGGTGTCTCCATATTCTTAAAGAATACTCACACCTCTAGACTGGTAGCCCAGCATAATGCATCTGAGATACTTCAGATACGACTACCACTGGGTAAGATGGTGATACAAGTCATAGCCTGCTACAGAACCCCAAATGTGTCCCTAGACTCACACGCCAAATTCCTAAGCACCCTGGAATCTATCAAGATCCAACCCAATACTCTCATACTGGGTGAGTTCAACTATCCTTCTATCAACTGGGAAAACTATTCAAGTACCAATGTACAGGTCCAATGCTTTCTGGAATTTATCAGTTCCAGTGCCATGGACCAGCTCATTCTGACCCCCACTAGAGGAAGAAACATCCTCAATATGGTTATCATCACCATGGGAGAACATTGCTCCACACCTATAGTCAATTCCTCCCTGGTTAAATCTGACCACAAACTGATCACCATGGAAATCTCCATCTCACCTACACCCCCCTCCTTGCTAAGGTGACCACCCTGAAAAACTTCTCTAAAGCCAACTTTGGGCTCCTAAAAGCAGAGGTGGCTAACTTCCCGGCACCCATGCCAATGGAAAATAGCTGCATGACTGCCGAATCATACACCAATGCACTGTACGACCATATACACAAATGCATGGACCTTGCCATACTAAACAGAACTAAGACACTCTCCTCCAATAAAAGGAAGCCAATCTGGTGGTCCCCAGCCATCAGTAAACTCTATAACAGAAGGAAGCAACTGTTGCAGAAAAAAATGAAGTCACAAGACTGGAAAACCTCACTTATCAGTCTCAACAAAAAGCTATCAAATCCTCTAAAGCTGGCTATGAAGGCAGAATTGTGGCTGACACCAAAAACATCCACTAAGCCTTCTATAGCTGTATCAAAAACCTTAAAGGCAATACCCAGATTTGCTCTGAGTTATTGCACAATGGCACCTCCTATACTGAGCCAACAGATATAGCCAATATACTGGCCAACAGATTCAGTGCCAATTTTACTTGTCCCCCCCCCCTCCCCAAGTACCCTATCACAATACCAGATGAATGCCTGGTACCCACCATTTCTGCGGCACAGGTAAAAGCTGCACTGTCTAAAGCCAAGAATACAGTATCCATGGGACCTGATAATATCCCTGGCTGCATCATACATGAGCTACAAAATGAACTGGCACCACACCTGTATGCCCTGTTCAATCACAGTCTTACCTCAGGCTATGTCCCTAATGAATGGCGCACTGCCACAGTCATCCTGCTCCATAAAGGAGGAGCAACTACAGACCACGGGAACTATCACCCCATTAGCCTGATGAGTCTGGTATACAAACCTATGGAGCGCATCATCATGGACCTGCTTAAAAAATATATAGGCAATCTCCAAACTCTTGACCCCACACAGTTTGGATTTATCAAAGGGAGATCCTGCCTGCTGAACCTGGTTGACTTCGAGGCAGTCATCAAGGCTGTGGATGAGGATAAGGCAAACAGCCTACCTCGACCTGGCCAAGGCCTTTGATACCATTCCCCACTCAGGTATCATTGATAAACTCAGCAAACTAGGCATCAATCCTTACATCACTAGGTGGGTTACAAATTGGCTAACAGACAGGACCCACAGAGTGAAAGCTGCGGATTCCAAGTCATACTGTCAGTCAATCATGAGTGGAGATCTACAGGGCTCAGTCCTGGGCCCTCTCCTGTTTGGCTTCTACTTCTCAGAAGTCCAGGCCAACACAGAAGGACTCTGGCTGACCAAGTTTGCTGATGACTGCAAACTAGGAGTCATTATAAACTCCCCAGGTGATTCAGACATTCTACAAAAGGGCACCTCTGAGACCAATGACTGGTGTCAGAACCATGGCCTGAAGCTTAACGCCAAAAAATGCATTATCATCCCCTTTGGAAAAAAACTCAGTTCCCATGAATTACCACATTGATGGGAGCCCACTGAACACCGAAGGGGACATAAGAGATCTGGGCACCCAGGTCGACAGCCAACTCACCTTCGGCCACCACATTGCCACTGTGGTCAGAAAGTCCTTCCACATGGCACATCTTATAACCAAAGGTTTCGCATCCAGGAAGAAAAAGGTTATCATCTCTTTCTCTACTCTTCCCTCATTAGGCCAGTCATCGAATATAACACCCCATTTGTCATGTACCTGACCAGACACTTACAACAGCTGGAGAGGCCACAAAAGTACCTCACAAAAAGAATCCTAGGCCTTAAACACATGTCTTACATGACCAGACTCAAGAAACTTCAGCTGTTCTCAGTCTCTTATCGTCTACTTACAGGTAATCTCTGCTTGACTTACAAAGCCATGTCCGACCCAGCCCTACTTGAACTGCTACACCTAAAGATATCCCAATCCCCCCATGCCACATGCTCCAGATATCACAACCTCATTACCACAATTAACAGAACATGCTGGAGGGATGGGCTCATCTCCCAAAGCCTGCCCATACTCTGGAATAAGCTTCCCATTCATGTCAAGCAGAGCACCTCACTGGCCCTCTTCAAGAGAAAGCTTGACAAGATGGGTAACAGAAAGTTCACTCCAAGGATCATTCCAGTTGCACTACTGGATATGGGCACTGTAAACTAACATCAGGTAGCACGGTGCCTGGGCAATTTTTTTGGGCTAGTCTTGTAAAGGCACCAGAGCCATTAGCCTAGTATACACCTATGAACCTATGAACAAGTGGGATAAGCTGATGTTTCCAATAGAACAAGATTGTTTAGGATTACCTGATTTAAAGAGATATTGTAGAGCTGCAAAAGCAGAAAGCTATAATTCAAAGTGGGAAGGGATCATGATGATGAAGGAGGCTGGGTTGAAGAAATAAGGAGCGAGTGGGTTTTTGGAGCCAGAGCCTTAAGGAAAATAACAGCAGCTATACAAAATATTCTGGTCCATGGGAGGTTTCTGTCCTCCCTGAGCTTGCCTTAGGACACCTGCATTACTCTTTGACAGTTGTACCACCCAGTCAATCTCCCCACCTGATATTGCCCCTGGACCAGGTCGTGGCTGGACACCCAGGCAGTTGGAGCCAGAAGCGAGAGCCCCAGTGGGGCTCACCTCCCCGTCTCACTGGCTGAGTGAAAAATTAATGAGTAGGTGGTATTTCACTGGCAGCCAAGGCCTCCTAGTTATTCTACATTGCTCATGTCTCTTCACAGTGCCAGACTAGAGTCAAGCTCAACAGGCTCTTCTTTCCTCGCTGATTTTGCCAAGCCTGTTCCCTTGTCTGTAGTTTTGCTGGATAGTAGGTAAGGACAGTGGGAATCTTGTTAATCCTTTCATGGGCATCACCAATTAAGTGACAAGGCATTTGGCTACCTTAAGAGGTCATAGTTATTCCCGTCATTTACCCGCGTTTCGTTGAATTTCTTCACTTTGACATTCAGAGCACTGGGCAGAAATCACATCTCCTCAACACCCATCTCGGGCCTTACTTGGCCATACTCGGCCATCCGAATATTATATTCGTAAAGTAGCAGAAAGTATTCAGAGTACAGGCAACAGGGGGCTGCAATTTACAGGAGAAAACTGGCAATGGTGCCAAGGTATTGAGAGCATATAACTAGAGAGGGAAAGATAGTACAATGGAAAGAAGCCAAGAAGACATTTAGACTGCAGGCTAGAGATTGTCTTCCATATCAGGGACTGATATCAGACTATAGGCAAAGAGACAGGGCTAGGGGGATCCTAAGTGAAAAAAAACATGCTCTAGTAGAAGTTTTAGCTGAATCTAGAACAGAAGCTATTGTTTAAAAGGGGTAATTAGTGGGGCATAGAAAGTATATGAAGCAATCAGAGTAGGTTAGGAAAGACTGGGAAGAGAAACTGGAACAAAATTTACAAAGAAACAATGGGAAGATATATGTATGGGTCCCAAATATGCAACACAGTCTAGAAGATTAAGGATCTTTGCTCTGAAGTATTTGTATAGGTATTGTTATACTCTAAGAAGACTCCAAACAGTTTTTTTCTCAGGTAAATGACAAATGTTGGAGGTGTGACTGGTAAGAGAGGTAATTGGGAATTTATGTTTTGGGAGTGTAATGAGTCAGAAGACTTTAACAATTTCCTACAGAGTACTTTGTCAGAAATATTGGGTTGAGCAAATGGATTTAACTAAGGAAATGAGTTTTTGAGTTGGGTTACAAGATTTGAATTGCCTGACAAAGTAAGACCTTGTTGAGTTTAATTCTGGTGGTTCCCAAAATAAGCATTTACTAAATAATGGAAATCACAGTCTAAATCAACGTCTAAACTAATCGTATTTGAGGAAGTGAATATTCTAACAGAGATAAAAGAACTGTAAGTAGGATATTTAGAAAAGGGAAAGAGCGTTTTACATAAAAACAAATGGAATTTATGGGAACAATACATGCAGAATAATGTTCAGGAGGAGGAGTGAGTTTTAAAGGGATGGTAGGAATTGCACAATTTATGTGTTGGATTGATGATAATTATACAAAAGAATACATTTAATGTATAATGTTTGCAACTGAGAATATGTTAATACGGTTTGTTTTCTTTTCTGTTAATATATGTTTGCCTATGCTTAAGTAATAATTCTATAAAGGTGAAAAAATAAGTGCTAATTTAAGCCTTTCTCAGTTCTTTGCTTATTCCTTCTACCTTCTTCTGTTTCTCTGGTCCTACTGGATGTATTGTCTTCCTTTTATACTTTCATAAGAATTAATTTTTTCTGCATATCTGCCAAGTCAGGAGCCCTTTCATCAGCACTTTGATATGAAGTGGGGGTACACCCTTTAAACCTACTAATATGGGTGTAGGTCTTCTACTTCCTGAACTACAAAAGGCAATGCATGCCTGGTGATTTCCTTCTGCTATTGATTTTGCCATTTTTTTACCTTTTACTTCAGTTACTTCTTTTTCCTATGTACCTGCTGGTGGTAGTCCTGTTTTGGCTAACACTCTGTTAAGGAGTCCTAGAACTGTGTTCAGATTTTTTTTCTTCTCTTAGATTAATCACTATGGATGTCTCCTTTTCTGTCCCCACACAAACAACCTTTGTTGCTTTAGTGTCTAAAATCTTACAATAAGATACTGTATCATGTTTTATGGACTCTTCCCTCTCAGCCTCTACAATGGCTTCTTTCTCTAAGTTAGCGACTGGATTTTTCTCGTAATCCACAGCTTCTTTTTTGCCTTTTAGTTTCTTCTGACATTTCCACATCAATCCTTTTTTCCTTTATCAGGAATATATATATAAATGGTATAAATGTATCTCCAAACACCATCATATTGGGTGACTTCAACTACCCGAATATAGACTGGGAACATTACTCAAGCCCTAACTTTCTAGCCCAACGGTTCCTGGAGTTCATAAATTCAAATGCCATGGAACAGCTAGTCACTGTTCCCACGAGAAGAGAAAATATACTAGATCTCATTATCACAAACATGGGGACAAAATGCTCCACACCGGAAGTATATCCCTCATTGGTGAGATCTGATCATAAACTAATCTCACTGGAAATCCACATCCCGCCCCCACCCCAAACAAAAAAGACCACAGTGAAGAACTTCTCTAAAGCAAACTTCACACTACTCAAGACTGGTGTGGTATCCTTCAAGGCCCCTGAGCCAGTGGAAACCACAACCAAAGCTGCGGAAGCCCTTACAAATGCCTTCTATGAACACCTCCAGGACTGCATGGATCAGGCAATCCCAAATAAAACCAAGACTCTTTCCACAAAGGGCAAACGTCCAGTCTGGTGGACCCCAGCCATTAACAAACTTTACAATAAGAGGAGAAAGCTATTACATGATAGAACAAAATCCATAAAAGGGAAGTCACCCCTGATCATTATTAGTAAAAAATACGAGCACTCATAAAATCAACTAAGGCCAATTTTGAGAGAAAAATTGCCATGGATTCAAAGGACAATCATAAGGCCTTTTTCAGCTATGTTAGGAACCTAGGTGGAAACTCCCAGATATGCTCAGAATTAGTCCAAAATGATACAAAAATCACTGAACCCACAGACATTGCCAACATACTGGCAGACAGGTTCAGTGCAAACTTCACCCCCTCTCCCCTAAAGGAGAGATAACTATCCCAGCAGAGTGTAGCCTCCCAGACATCTCAAATGCGCAGGTGAAAGCTGCTCTCTCTAAAGCTAAAAACACAGCATCAATGGGACTGGATAGTGTCCCCGGCTGTGTGCTACACGAGCTAAATGAGGAATTAAACCCACACATAAGGCAGCTGTTTAATCTCAGCCTTACCACAGGATACGTGCCCAAGGAGTGGCGTACGGCAACTGTGGTCCCACTCCACAAAGGTGGTGCCTCTACGGACCCTGGTAATTACCGCCCCATAAGCTTAACAAGTCTAGTCTGCAAAGCTATGGAGAGGATCATAATGGAGCTCATAAACAAAGATATAGGAGACTTGCAGACATTAGACCTGACCCAGTTTGGCTTCGTCAAGGGCAGATCATGCCTTTTGAACTTGGTCGACTTCTTCGAAACAGTCACCAAGGCCATTGATGAGGGAAAGGCAGTCCATACAGCCTACCTTGACCTTGCAAAGGCCTTGACACAATACCCCACTCGGGTATTGTAGAAAAACTTACCAGCTTAAATGTAAACCCATATGTCACAAGATGGGTTGCAAACTGGCTTAAGGACAGAACCCACAGGGTTAGAGTTGCTGGTGCTATGTCAGACTCCAAGCCGGTCACAAGTGGTGTCCCACAGGGCTCGGTCCTTGGCACCCTATTGTTCGGCATCTACTTCTCAGAAGTACAGGCCAACATGGGAGGACTTTGGCTGACAAAGTTTGCAGATGACTGCAAACTGGGCGCCATAGTGGAAAGTGCATCGGACACGGATATCCTTCAGAAGGGACTCACGGAAACAGATAGCTGGTGCCAGAGCCATGGCCTGAAGTTAAACACCAAAAAATGTATAGTCATACCCTTCGGGAAAAACAAGGTAACCCCAAGCTACCATATAGGTGGCAATCCACTAAGCACAGAAGAGGTTATCAGGGACCTGGGGACCCAGGTTGACAGTGGCCTTTCTTTTGACACTCACGTTGCTAAAGTGGTTAGAAAGACCTTCTACATTGCCCTCCTGATCATGAAGGCATTCACATCCAGATCTAGTGAGGTCATTGTTCCCCTGTACTCTTCACTTATCAGACCAATGATCGAGTACAATGCCCCATTCGGGATGTATCTCACCCGACATCTGCAGCAATTGGAGAGACCCCAAAAGTTCCTCACCAAAAGGATAAAGGGACTCCAAAATCTGTCATATGCTGCCAGATTGAAGAAACTCCAGCTCTATTCAGTTGCATACCGTCTGCTCAGAGGTGACATGTGCCTGACATACAAGGCCATGTCCAACCCGGAATTAATGGACATGCTCCACCTCAAAAAATCCAAATCCACCAAAACCACTAGAGCAAGCGACTTAAACCTTAGCACGGATATAAATAGGACGTGCTTGAGGGATGGATTTATCACTCAGAGACTCCCTATGCTGTGGAATAAAATCCCGATCCATGTGAGGCAGAGCACCTCGCTGGCTCTGTTCAAGAGAAATCTTGACCTGTGGATGGGAGATCGTAGGTTTATCCCGGTAATCATCTCTGTGTCACTGCTGGACAGAGGCATAACAAACTAATGGGCACAGTATTTTTTCATATAAAGGGTGGCGTAAGCCACAAAAATTTGGGCTAGGCTTATAAATGCCTTAGGGCAGATAGCCTAGTATAAACCTATGAACCTATGAACCTATATGTATTTTAACAGTATATTCAGAAATTCATGTTCTTAATAATCTATCAGGCTGCTGCTGCAATGCTTTTCCACTCATTAGGAACACATTCAAAGCTGTATGCTCCTAATAGTGTGTCATGTTGTTGCTGTTTTTCTTCCTTATTCCTCTACGTTTATTCATGACTGTGAGGCTGTTGCTGACCCCCCCCCCCCCAAACACTTTTTTACTTAACATATATTCAGACCACAGATTATTTAACTGTGCTGCCTCACCCGCAATTTCCGCAGTGACTTAACTGAACTATTACACCATCATGGGTTAGACTAATAAGTAAGCTACAGGATACAGTACTTTACCCAATAGTATCAGAATTTCTGCAAGAGTAATAGGTTACTCTACCTTATCTTCCTGAACACATATCACTTCCACCTTTCAATTATTAAAGGTTTTATGCTTGCAGACATAAGGTTCCTTCCCAAGTGAACCATATGCCCAGAATCTAGTAACCCTCTTCAACTCATTCCCACCTATCAATAATGTGCATTCAGTTAACTTATGGCACAGAAGCAAAAGGTTGACTTGTGTGGTCTAGCAATAATGTGCTTGCATTCCAGTGGTGCAGCATTGTTAATGTTGTGTAACATGACCATGTTTGAAAGGTGCAACAGTCACATTTCTATTGCCAGCAGCTTGGTTAAAAATCATACCTTTGTTAGATACATCATTACTAGCTAACATTTAGCAATATGCCCCCTTTCACCCATATTTAAAACATATTACTTCACTTACTGTCATTTTCTTGGTGTTTACAGGCATCTATGCCTTTCTAGTTAAGGGCTTAGTTTGCTTAGTTATAAACAATGCTTCATTAGTAAACAGTCTTTCCTCTACTGCAACCAATTCATGAGACATCTGTTTTTGTAGACTACTTAACTGCCTCTTGATTGGTTTACTCATCTCTTGAAAGGCCATCAGAGATTAATTCATTGCCAGGCTGTTCTGTAGCACAGCCTCCCTAACATTCCACAAGCACTTATATTTTGTGCAGACCAAAAGGGTAACGAACGGTTCAAATAACAGAAGCCTCTCTTTCTCTTTTCCCTCAGTTAGGAAACATACCTCCCAACCTCTTTGCACAAGAATTCTGGACAAAGCCAAAAATAATGTGCAGACAATGCCCCCAAAAATAAGGACACGTTTAAATATTATTCTTATAAACCTGGTTGCTAGAAAAAAAGATTATCGTGTTACCGTCCATTTTATGAAGGATATGAAATCTGAAACTCAAATGTCTGTCATTATTTAGTGAATTCAGTCCTCACTGATTTGCCAGAAAGCCAGGAACACCTGAACAATTACACCACAAAACAGTTGTTGTTGTCTTTCGGCTTTTCCCGGTTAGGGGTCGCCACAACGGAACTCTGGGCACTAATGACTGGCAGTGGATTTTCACGAACGCCGAGGTGCCAGCTCGACGTTCAACCTTCAATGAAGGCATGCCCATTCAAGCATGTCTTTCGAACGCTCACCAAGCATATTTCTTAGTATGAGAAACAGACCAAAAATATATGGCAAAAATCTGGACAGTTGACCCATATGTTAGGGAAACAAGTCTCCCTCTCTCTATCTCTCCTATTGATTATAGAGACAAGTCCCAAACATAGGTGTAAGGCAGGCTGCAAAACAGAAACAAAAATGTTGCAGTTTGGAAGGGTGACTGTACTCTTCATCAGGGTATTGAATAAAAACACTTGAGACAAGTTTACAAAATCAATGCACTTCATTTACAGTGACATTCAAGTAAACAAAATCAAAAATCATCATTTAATAGCAATACAACATTACTTCTTACAGTTAATTCAAGTTATCACCTTCAGCAAAACTTTTAGAACAGCTCTCGGCAAAATCCAGTTTTTCTGCACTTGGGTCTCACTATTTTTTCCTATGATTCCATGGGCCTCTGTCATGCAGCAATCCATCAGCCAGCAAATACCAAGAGTACTGACTGTAAATCTCACCATCTGCCTTAAGAGGCAGTCGTTACTCTCTTCATGGGCTACAACCCTCTCTTTTGAGATCACTACAATGTGCTTCTAATTCATTTCTGCTGTTGTGTTCTCTGTTCTGCTGTAATGCCTGGCATAGACATCCCAGCTCTAAAGGTATCATATGCTTTATTTATATATGTAAATCCCAGTTCTTGAAGAATGAGCACAGCAACACCTGTACAATTAAACCAAAAAATAGTACTTTTACAAAAAAAAAACATATTTCTCAGTCTAACATCAGTAGTGTGTGTGTGTGCACGTGTGTTTGTGTGTGTGTATGTGCTTGCATGCGGGTGTGCGTATGTATGTGCACCTGTGTGTGCGCGCGTGTGTTTGCATGCGCGTGTACGTATGTGCGCCTGTGTGTGTGCGCGCACGCGTGTGTGTGTGTGTGTGTGTGTGTGTGTGTGTGTGTGTGTGTGTGTGTGTGTGTGTGTGTAAAATGATACAGGTAGCTGTAACTGAAAAGCCATTTTGGTGAAAAGTGTAGATGTCTATAAGTGCTATTTTTGGTGTCATTTTTGCTAATGGGAGTTGTTATGGGGCATAATTTAGAAGATTTTGTGTGGATTGGTGATGCCCACTGTAATGCTGTACCCCTGGAGTTGTACAAGTTTGTGTTTGTGTGCCAGCACTGATTCACTGTGGAAGGTGTTTTTTTTCTTCACTGATATGTGACATTAGAATTAGAATATATAATTAAGGGGGTATGGGGTGCAGAACCTTCCCACTTTGGGGGTTGCAGGGGGGACAGGCTCCCTGCAGATTTATTTGTGGTGTATATGTTGTGTAGAATTTTTTTGTCAAAATGGCGTTGAAGTGAAATATACCTTCATTCAACTGTACTTTCAGTCATTTTTTTTCATACATTTGTACTTTCAGTCAAAGCTACCTTTGGTGAAATGATACACAATTGTATATCATATATATACATAGACAGCTCTGAGCACACTGCTATCCTGCTTCTGCCTACCTATAAGATGGCTTTGATCAGAGAAAAACTGACAACTAAACAGATCAGAGTCTGGCAGGAGGGTTCCATGGATTGCCTTCAGGACTGTTTCAGTACCACCTGCTGCGAGGTCTTCAAAGAAGCAGCTATGCACAACCTCCAGTTAGACATAGACATCTATACCAAATCAGTTCCTGCCTACATAAATAAATGCGTGGAGGATGTAACTGCCATGAAAGCCACCACTGTAAGAGCTAATCAGAAGCCCTGGCTCACAAGGAATGTTTACGAGCTACTGAAGGAAAGAAACAGCCTTTAAGGTAAATGACAAAAAAAGGTTAAAGGTGGCCAGGTCAAATCTGAAAAAGGGCATCAAAGAGGCAAAGAGGGAGTATGGAAGGAAAATTCAGATCTGCTTCCAAGACATGAGGGACACGAGAAGCCTATGGCAGGGATACAGCAGCTCACAGACTATAAGTCTAAATCACTCCAATGTGATGACAGCCTGAAATTCCTAAATGAACTGAATGCCTTCTTTGGCAGATTTGAAGAGAAGAACACCACCGTACCATCTAAAACAAACACTAACAAAGAGGAGACAGTGCTCACCTTAAACTCCGAGGAGGTAAGACTTCAGCTTAAGAAGGTGAATCCTAGGAAGGCTGCTGGACCAGACAACATACCTGGCAAGGTGTTGAAGGGCTGTGCTGATCAGTTATGTCTGGTACTGACAGACATCTTCAACTCATCCCTTGCTATGGAAAAAGTTCCCTCATGTTTCAAGGAAACAAGTATTGTCCCACTTCCAAAGAAACCCAACCCTACCTGCCTCAATGACTTCAGACTGGTCACCTTAACCTCAAACATCATGAAATGCTTTGAGAAGATTGTGAAGAAACATCTATCTGTGAGTCTGCCCAAGTCCGTCGATCCACTCCAGTTTGCATACCAGGCAAATAGATTGACTGCGGGTGCTGTATCTGTCACACTACACCTTGCATTAAAACAGCTAGAAGAGAGAAACAACTACATGAGGATACTGTACAACGACTTCAGTTCTGCATTTAACACTGTGATACCGATGCAGCTGGTGGATAAACTTGTGAAACTCGGGATAAACAAGCACCTATGTAACTGGTCTCTTGACTTTCTGGTTGGTAGACCATTGGTCAATTGTGCTGCTTAGAGAAACACTATTTGTTGTGTATATCAGCTGGAACCAATCAATAGGCTGATACAACTCAGCACTAGTGGGATGTCTGTAAGGTAACCCCCTATTGCTAGTCCCACTTCAGTAAACGCAATTCTTTGCCTTTTAAATAAAATAGGTTTTACTTTGAGTAGAGGGATGGATAGTATACAGGGAAATGAGAAACAAAAACAGAGAAGGAAGGCTATGCAGCTGTTCTTGGTGAAACATGTCACAATTATAGTAAAGGCTTAGACAGATAAAGAGTAATCCTATGGGCTATTTTACTGTACTTAAACTCAATAATGTATTCCCATACTTAGGTTTCAAAGGCATTTCAGCCCAGTAAGTCCTTTGTAAGAAGCTGCAGTCCTTGGTGTAGGTCCGGAGCTTGGGATAACACTGCTCGGTTAGCAGTAGGGCAGATGACATCCAGCAGGGAGGGTTATGAGAGTATGCTTACTGAAAGAAGAGAGAAGTGTTACAGATAGTACGTGCAGAGTGGCATGCGCCACATTAATTAAGTTACGCTATGTTGAGTAAGTTCATTATTTGTTAACAGACATAGAGCAGCAGGTAGGGACAGAAAGAACAGTTCAAATACCCATAAATCACTGTATGGCCAATATGTAGCACTCTACTGACTAAAACAGTTATTGTGCACTAGTTAAACACTCTCAAGGCCTTATCTACACAGAGTAGAGTTTAAACAACACAACACAGTAGGCGATAGCAGAGATATCGTGTGTAATAGTCAATGCAGCATGTAACCTATTATTAAATGTTCTCACTCCAACAGGCTTATCTACAATGTAGAGTACCACACTATATATGTCAAAGAAATCAGTATTAATACTTTGTGTACATACATTACTTTAAATGCAGGGGAAAATAGAGCTAACAGTTCTAGGCTTTTAAAAATGTCGTGTCTGGCTGCAGCAAAGACACTTTACAACGCTATCAGCTGAGCAGCTAAAATTAGTCTTGCCAGTAGAATAATACCCATTTCTGCTAACATCTTTGTCATTTAAAAATAAGCCACATTACAGTACAGCTGTTACATTTAGCCTAGCTAGTAGAGTCCAATTCATTTCGCTAACACTGTTGACTGAGTTAAATTAGGCTAACACTTTGAAAATGTAGGTATACATAATCTGCAGTACAGTAAAGTGGTCCAATTAACCTAGCCGGTAGAGAACTACAGTTTCTGCTAATACTGTTAATTTAAGGTTCAATGAGCCACATTTCAGTAAAAAACATTTGCAATAATCATACATTTAATGTATCGCTCAATCAATTGACAAAGTAGATCCTTTACTTTTAGAAGCTGCATTCGCCAAGGTGGACGGTGTAGTTGCTAGTGGATCTTAAAAATGGCACCTAAGCTAGAAATAATCTCAGGTGCAATAGAGTAGGTCCTTAGTGAGGATGGGAGGGGTTAGAAGTGAATATGTTCTCATTGGTCAATTGTGCTGCTTAGGGAAACACTATTTGTTGTGCATATCAGCTGGAACCAATCAAAAGGCTGATACAACTCAGCACTAGTGGAAAGTTTGTAAGGTAACCCCATATTGCTAGTCCCACTTCAGTAAGCCCAATTCTTTGCTTTTTAAATAAAATAGGTTTTACTTTGAGTAGAAAGATGGATAGTATGCAGGGAAATGGGAAACAAAAACATAGAAGGAAGGCTATGCAGCTGTCCTTCTTGACGAAATGCGTCACAATTATAGTAAAGGCTTAGGCAGATAAAGGGTAATCCTATGAGTTATTTTACTGTACTTAAACTCAGTAATGTATTCCCATACTTATGTTTCAGAGGCTTTTCAGCCAAGTAAGTCCTTTGTAAGAAGCTGTGGTCCTTGATGCAGGTCGGAGCTTAGGATAAGAGTGCTCGGTTAGCAGTAGGGCAGATGGCATCCAGCAGGGAGGGTTATGAGGGTCTTCTTATTTTAGAAGCAGCATTCTCCAAGGTGGATGGTGTGGTTGCTAGTCGCTGATGATACCACAGTCATGGGTCTCATTAACGGTGGGAATGAACGTAACTACAGGGATGAGGTGAACACTTTGATTGCCTGGTGTGACAGGAACAATCTGGACCTGAATGTTAAGACCAAAGAAATGGTTATGGACTTCAGGAGAAAGGCAACAGTTCACCAACCACTCACTATCGAAGGGGAGGTAGTAGAAAAAGTCAAAACAACCAAGTTCCTGAGCCTTCACATCTCTGATGACCTCTCCTGGGCTGCTAACACCAACTATATAGTCAAGGAGGCTCAACAGAGGCTTCACCTCCTGAAAAAGCTCAAAAAGGCCAGGTTACCACTGTCTGCTGTTACCACTTTTTACAGGGGAGCTATTTAGAGCATCCTCACTAGCAACATCATAGCATGGTTCAACAACTGCGCAGCTGCTGAGAAGAAGTAACTACTGAGGGTGGTGAGGGTGGCTGAGAAAATCTTCAGCACAAACCTCCCTTCTGTTCAGGAGCTTTTCTTTACGAGAGCAAGAAAATGAACATATAAAATACTTGCTGATTCGACCTATCCAGCCCACAACTGGTTCTCATAACTTGCTTCTGGAAGGAGGTACCACAGCTTCCGCTGTAGGACTATCAGGAACAGTTTATATCCTACAACTGTGAGACTTATTAATACAGTCACCAACCATAATACCTGATACATTGAAGCCTCTTTTTTTTCATTTAATCCTGCTGCTCAGAGCAATTACCGCCAGCATTACTATTATGTAATATGATGGCTATACTGAGTCACATCTAAAGTTAACAAGTGCAATATGGTAACTAAACAGCTGCTATTCGCTACTCTCTATTTATTCTATATCTTAACAGTGTAGGGGTTTGGTGGTGGGTATTTATTTATTATTTATCACTGGATAATGGGTATTGAATGTGTTTATGTAATGTGAACTACCTCTTGCATGTCATAAGTGTTATTTTCTTTCTTATGTTTTTCTTTGATATCGCTGTATCTACGATATTCTTTGATATCGCTGTATCTGCGTTATTCTTTGATACCGCTGTATCTACTTTATTTGCACTGCATTTCTCTCATGAGCTGACATTTGTAATTTCATTTAGACTGCACTTGTGTGGTCCTAAATGACAGTAAAGTTTCTTTGAATCTTTTGAATCTTGAATCTATATATATTATATATAGGTTCATAGGTTCATAGGTAGGTACTAGGATATTAGCCCTAGGGGCCTATATAAGCCTAGCCAAAAAGGTACCCTGGCTTTCGCCACCCAAGAAAATTATTTTGCTGTGCCCCTGTCGAGCAGAACCACAGAAGTGATCCCTGGGGTGAATTTCCTATTTCCCATCCAATCATCAAGATTTTTCTTAAAGAGCGCTAATGAGGAGCTCTGTTTGACATAGATAGGTAGTCTGTTCCAGAGTATGGGAAGTCTCTGGGACAGGAATCTATCCTTCCAGCATGTTCTGTTTATTGTGGTGACAAGGTTTAGGTCCCTACAGCGTGTAGCTCAGAGAGACTGGGATTTCTTTAAGTGGAGCATGTCCAACAGCTCTGGGTTTGACATAGCTTTGTATGTTAGGCAGAGATCGCCTCTGAGTAGGCGATATGCGATGGAGTAAAGCTGGAGTTTTTTGAGACCGTCTGCAGAGGGCATCTGTTTGAGGACAGTAATCCTCTTTGTGAGGTATTTCTGTGGCCTTTCCAGTTGTTGTAGATGTCTTGTGAGGTACATACCAAAAGGGGCATTGTACTCTATAATGGGTCTAATGAGGGATGAGTAGAGGGGAACAATGACCTCTTTTTTCTGGATGAGAAACCTTTTGTGATGAGGTGAGCCAAGTAGAAGGATTTCCTGACCACTGTGGCAATGTGATTATCAAAGGAGAGACTACTGTCCACCTGTGTCCCAAGGTCTCTTATCACACTTTCGGTGTTAAGTATACTACCGCCTATGTTGTAGTTCATGGGTACAGAGTTTTTACCAAAGGGGATGACAATACACTTTTTAGCATTGAGCTTCAGGCCATGGCTTTGACACCAGGCATCTGTCTCAATGAGGCCCTTTTGTAGTATGTCCACATCTTTAGGAGTTTCGATTATGGCTCTTAGTTTGTAGTCATCTGCAAACTTTGTTAGTCAAAGACCTTCTGTGTTAGCATGTACTTCTGAGAAGTAGATATCAAACAGGAGAGGACCCAGGACTGAACCTTGTGGTACTACACTTGTCACTGGTCTGAAGTCGGATTTGGAGTCTGCTACTTTCACGGTGTGGGTTCTGTCCGTGAGCCAGTTGGCAACCCATCTTGTGACATAGGGATTTAAGCCTAGTTTAGTGAGTTTATCTATAATTCCAGAGTGGGGGATGGTATTGAAAGCCTTGGCGAGATCTATATAAGCTGTGTGAACCACCTTACCCTCATCTATGGCTTTGGAGACTGCTTCAAAGACGTCAATCAGGTTTAGGCGACATGATCTGCCTTTTACAAACCCGTACTGGGTAGGGTCCAGAGTTTGGAGATTACCAATGTCTTTGTTTATGAGTTCCATGATGATACGTTCCATGGCCTTGCAGACCAGGCTTGTCAGGCTAATGGGGCGGTAGTTCCCAGGGTCCTTTGTGGCTCCCCCTTTATGGAGTGGGATAACCATCGTGGTGTGCCATTCAGTGGGCACAAAGCCTGTGGTGAGGCTATGATTGAACATGGTACTTAGGTAGGGTGCCAGTTCATTCTGTAGTTCATGTAGAACGCAGCCTGGAATATTGTCAGGTCCCATGGATGCTGTGTTCTTGGCTTTGGAGAGTGTGTTTTTTACCTGTGCAGCCATGATTACAGGAACTTTGCATTCTTCCGGTATAGAGATGGACCCTCTAGGGGGTGAGAGGGGGGTAAAGTTAGCACTGAACCTATCTGCCAGGATGTTGGCAATATCAGTTGGTTCTGTATATATAGTGCCATTGTACTGTAACTCAGAACAGATCTGAGTGTTGCCATTGAGATTCTTGACATAGCTATAGGATGCTTTTTGGTTGTCTTTAGAGTCAGTGGCGATTTTGTTTTCGTAACTAGCTTTGGAGGATTATATGAGAGATCTCAGCTTCTTACTGAGGCTGACCAGGGAGTTCCTCCAGTCATGGGATTTTACTCTTTTTTGCAACAGTTTCTTTCTTCTGTTGTAGAGTTTGTTTATGGCAGAGGACCACCAGATTGGCTTCCTTTTTTTTGGAGGATAGCA
The DNA here is from genome assembly GCF_019279795.1 of Protopterus annectens. NCBI lineage: Eukaryota > Metazoa > Chordata > Ceratodontiformes > Protopteridae > Protopterus > Protopterus annectens. The sequence goes on from NC_056733.1 coordinate 1,028,716,100, forward strand.
TCTTGGTTCTATTAGGGATAGCATGATCCATGCACTCATGTAAGTGCTTATAAAGTGCATTTGTGTAGGATTCAGCAGTCGTACCTCTATTGTCCGTCTGCATGGGTATCATGAAGTTTGCCACTTCTGTCTTAAGAAGTGTAAAGTTGGCTTTGGAGAAGTTTTTTACAGTGGTTTCCCTAATTGGAGGTGGGGGCAGGATGTGGATGTCTAGGGTGATTAGCTTGTGGTCAGATCTGACCAACGAGGAATTGATCTCTGGTGTGGAACACCGGTTGCCTATGTTGGTAATGACCAGGTCTAAGATATTGCTGCCCCTGGTGGGGGTGTGAATAAGTTGATCCAAGGCGGTGGAATTTATGAATTCCAGAAAACGTTGAACAAAAGAGTTGGTACATGAGTAGTTTTCCCAGTTAATGGTGGGGTAGTTGAAATCACCCATTATTAGGGTGTTGGGTTGTACCCTAATACTTTCCAGTGTATCAAGAAATGAGGAGTGGGAATCCTGGGGCATGGTGGGGGGGGGTCTGTAGCAAGCTACAATTTGGATTGCGGTCTTGCCCAGAGTTAGTTGCACTTGGATAATCTTGGATGCATTATGCTGTGCAACTAGCCTGGAAGTGTGGATATCCTTAATGAATATGGACACACTTCCACCTTTAGTGCTTCATTCCGGGTTAGGTGGCCGAAAGGTGTGGTATGAATTATAGCCCGGTAACGCAGGGGTGCTCTCTGGGGCTTTGAACCAGGTCTCTGTCCCTGCACAGATGTCAATGTTCTCCATTTTAAGGAGTGCCTCAAGTGAGTGCATTTTGAGGTTTAGACTTCTAGCATTGAGTAGCATTACCCTTAGATGTTGCTTGCTTGTTCCTGTTATGGTGGTGAAGTTGTCATTTGATCCTTGTCTAAAAAAGGCACTATAGGGGTGACAAGAGCCTTAGCCAGTATCCGGAATCCCAAGGGCGACAGGTGCAGGCCATCTCTGGCAAAGCAATGTGGTCTGTCGATCATGTTGTCCCAGGCAAATACTGGATCTCCTTAAAATGACACCAGAAGCTTAGCCAATTGTTGAAGTCAATCATTTTGTCCTTGTACTGTGTGTGTGTGTGTGTGTGTGTGTGTGTGTGTGTGTGTGTGTGTGTGTGTGTGTGTGTGTGTGTGTGTGTGTGTGTGTGTGTGTGTGTCTGTATGTGTGTGTGTGTGTGTGTGTGTGTGTGTGTGTGTGTGTGTGTGTGTGTGTGTGTGTGTGTGTGTGTGTGTGTGTATATATATATATATATATATATATATATATATATATATATATATATATATAAATCATAAAATCATATCTCACATAGACCTATTGCATCTGCATACCCAACACATAAACACACAAAAACATACTCGGAGGCTCTAAATAAAAATCTGCCTAAGCAGCAAAGACCTCCAAAGCAGATATCCATGCAACAGCCACCCCTCAACAATACCCATGAATCACATATTTTACAAAGTCAGTGTGCCTCACAGTCACAGCCTTTAAGGCTAAACAACACACCAAATACGCCCATTATAAGGGACTCTGTTGTCCCGCACACTGACGTCCCGCTCACCAGATTGTCGGGTGCCAGGATCCGCCACATAACGCAAGCACTCAGGTCACTCCAAAGCAAGTACAAATATGACTCTGTCATTGTCCATGCTGGTGTCAATGACCTGAGGCGTACCTCCCTGGGCTACATGAAAAGAGACATAGAGGAGCTCTCTGATCATGTAGCCCAGGCTGGTATGACCCTGACCTTGAGTAGCATCTTGCACTCACCGAGAATTATGCCACAGTATAAAGACAAAATGAGCAGTTTCAACAATTGGCTAAAGTATTGGTGTCATTCAAAGGGGATCCAGTGTCTGTCAGCCTGGGATGACATACTCGACAAGCCACGTTGCTTCGCTAGGGATGGCTTGCACCTGTCACGCTTAGGCTTTCGTATACTGGCAAAGGCTCTTGCCACCCCCATAGTGCCTTTTTTAGGCAAGGCTCAAAGGACAAACCCACCTCCATAGACAGCCCAAGGATAAAAAAACTAAAGGTAATGCTACTCAATGCCAGAAGTCTAAACCTCAAGATGCATGCACTCGAGGCTCTCCTCAGTATGGAAAAAATCGATGTCTGTGCAGTAACAGAAACCTGGTTCAAGGCTCCTGAGAGCACCCCAGCACTACCAGGTTATAACTCATACCATGCTTTTCGGCCCCAAAACTCAGACTGAAGCACAAAAGGAGGGGGAGTATCTATACTCATCAAAGATACCTACACCTTCAGGTTAGTGGCACTGCACGAAGCATCGGAAACCATCCATGTGCAACTAACAACGGGCAAAACTGCCTTTCAGTTTGTAGCCTGCTACAGATCACCCTCCCTTTCACAGGAACCCCACTTGGCATTCCTGATAACACTGGAGAATATGAAGGTCTCTCCAAACACTATGTTATTGGGTGACTTCAACTACCCAAACATTGACTGGGAAAACTACTCAAGCCCAAACACCCTCGCCCAACGGTTCCTTGAATTTATAAACTTTAACGTGATGGAACAACTGGTCACCACTCCCACAAGAGGGAACAACATATTGGACCTGGTCATCACCAACATGGGGACTCTGTGTTCCACACCAGAGGTAAACCCATCATTGGCAAGATTAGACCATAAACTAATTTCCCTGGACATCCATATCCTGTCCCCACGCCCAGCCAAGGAAATCACTGTAAAGAATTTCTCAAAAGCTAACTTCACACTTCTCAAGACTGAGGTGGAATCCTTCAAAGCCCCCGGGCCAGAGGATAATACAGCCCAATCCACAGAATCCTTTACAATTGCATTCTATGAGCACCTGCAGGAATGCATGGATCATGCTATCCCAAATAAAACAAAGACTCACTCCTCCAAAAACAGGAGACCTGTCTGGTGGACCCCAGCCATAAATAAGCTATACAACAGAAGGAGGAAGCTACTACATGACAGAGCAAAATCCCAAAAAGGGAAGGCATCTCTGATCAGTATTAGCAAGAAACTTCAATCCCTCAAAAAATCATCAAAGGCCAGTTTCAAAAGAAATATTGCCCTAGACACTAAAGATAATCACAAGGCCTTCTTTAGTTATGTCAGGAACATGGGTGGAAACTCCCAGATATGCTCTGAATTGTTGCATAACGGTACAAAATATACCAAACCTACAGACATAGCCAACATCCTGGCAGACAGATTCAGCGCAAACTTCTACCCCCCTTCCCCCCCAAAGGAGCAAATGCCTATCCCAACTGAATGTAACCTCCCTGACATCACAGTTGCACAGGTGAAAGCTGCCCTCTCCAAAGCAAAAAACACAGCATCTATGGGACCGGACGGTGTCCCAGGCTGTGTCTTACATGAGCTCCAAGAAGAACTGAACCCTCACATTAAGTCACTGTTCAAACTTAGCCTTACTACAGGATATGTACCCAAAGAATGGCGTACAGCTACAGTGGTCCCACTCCACAAAGGTGGCGCCACAAAGGACCCCGGGAACTATCGCCCCATAAGCCTGACTAGTCTGGTCTGTAAAGCTATGGAGCGTATTATCATGGAACTCATAAACAAAGATATTGGAAGCCTCCAGACACTGGACCCTACCCAATTTGGCTTTGTTAAGGGCAGATCTTGCCTCTTAAACCTAGTTGGTTTCTTTGAAACAGTTACCAAAGCCATAGATGAGGGTAAGGTAGTCCACACAGCCTACCTGGACCTCACAAAAGCCTTCGACACAATACCCCACTTGGGCATCATAAATAAGCTTACCAGATTAAATATCAACCCCTATATCACAAGATGGGTTGCAAACTGGCTCAGGGATAGAACCCACATGGTCAGAATCGCAGGTGCCATGTCCGAATCCAAACCAGTTACAAGTGGTGTCCCACAAGGCTCAGTTCTGGGACCTCTCTTATTCAGTATATACTTCTCTGAGGTTCAGGCTAACACGGGGGGACTATGGCTGACAAAGTTCGCAGATGACTGCAAACTGGGAGCCATAATCGACTCTCCAGCTGACACAAGCATCCTCCAAAAGGGTCTCACAGTGACGGATGCTTGGTGCCAGAACCACAGCCTCAAGCTAAATTCTAAAAAGTGCATAGTCATCCCCTTTGGGAAAAACAAAGTGCCCACAGATTACCACATAGGTGGTAATCCATTAAGTATGGAAGAAGTAATTAGAGATTTGAGGACCAACGTAGATAGTAATCTCTCCTTTGATAATCATGTTGCCAAAGTGGTTAGAAAGACCTTCTATATAGCCCACCTTATCACGAAAGGGTTCACATCTAGATCAAGAGAGGTCATTGTGTCCCTCTATTCGTCACTCATCAGGCCCATAATTGAATACAATGCCCCTTTTGAGATGTACCTTACCCGACACCTGCAGCAACTGGAGAGACCCCAAAAGTACCTCACCAAGAGGATCATGGGCTACAAACAGATGTCCTATGCAGCTCGACTAAAGAAACTCCAGCTCTACTCAGTTGCTTGCCGCCTACTCAGAGGCGATCTATGCCTGAAGTACAAAGCCATGGCTAACCCAGAATTAATGGACATGCTCCACCTCAAAAAATCCAAATCCCTTAGAGCTACACACTCCAGGGACTTAAACCTCAGCACAAAAATAAATAGGACATGCTGGAGGGACAGATTCATTTCCCAGAGGCTCCCCTCACTCTGGAATAGAATACCAATTCATGTTAGACATAGCCCCTCGTTGACCTTCTTCAAGCGAAATCTGGACGCGTGGATGGGAAATCGCAAATTCACCCCTGGGATCTCTTCTGTGTCCCTGCTCAACAGAGGCACAGTAAACTAATCTTACAGGGCTACCTTCTGTGACCTACTATACAGTAGGCTAATCTAATAGGGAGGCGAAAGCCAAATACACTCGGGCTAGACTTATAAATGCCCTTATAAATGCCCTAGGGCAGATAGCCTAGTATCTACCTATGAACATATGAACTTTTATATATATATATATATATATATATATATATATATATATATATATATATATATATATAAATTATATATATATATATGTGTGTATATATATATATATATATATATATATATATATATATATATATATATATATATATATATATATAAATTATATATATATATATATATATATATATATATATATATATATATATATATATATGTATATCTTTCCAGAAGATCGACCGTCAGAACATTAAGACCACAATAGCGCTATTACTTTAGCGGTTTGTAGTAAGCACATTAAAAAATATGGCGGAGTTGATATTGCATGGTTTTGTTGTCTTTGGAGAAGTTTGGGTACATGTAAGTTTTAAAAGAACAGAATTTGTTTGATTTTAGGTGTATTTGTTAATTTAGAGTGGAGCTTTACAGTTAAGGTATTCCGGTTTTGTAAGTAGTAAGGTTGTTGTTTATTGATCTGTTTTCTTTTCTTTAAAGTAGTGTGATCTCGGAGTTAGTATATTTAATTTGTGAAGGAGGATAGATGTGTTTCAGTTGTATTCCTGTTTTTGATGTTTTGGGATTCAGTGTTTTAAACTTGCAAAGATGTGGTTTTTCGTTATTGTGGTCTCGATGTTCTGACGTTCGATCTTCAGGAAATGTGGTATTATCAAGTAGATGCATATACATACATATATGTGTGTGTGTGCGTGTGTGTGTGTGTGTGTGTGTGTGTGTGTGTGTGTGTGTGTGTGTGTGTGTGTGTGTGTGTGTGTGTGTGTGTGTGTCTTTATTTATTTGTTGCTTTGGTTTACTGGTAAAGTCTTACTGGGCACAGGACTCATTCTCAGTGGAGGCCCAGGGAGAAAGGCTCTAATGTACAAACAGCAGTAATAGACAGAATGACACTGAGATTTAAAAGACAATAATATAAAATAGTCTTTACAACATTTTCCAAAAGCGGGAGAACTGCATTTCAAATTTGTTAAAGTATACAGACAGGCATATTGTTGCTATTTTCAACATAAAGAAATATGTCTTACAAGGGGTATAGGGTTGAGAGAGCTAGAGTTGGGAAATAGGGGGCAGGGTAGATGAGGTGTTATATGTAAATATTTGTCTCATAAGAGTGTAATTATATTTATCCACATCTGATATGATGGGCGTTTGTAACATACAGTCTGTCTTGAACATACTGAGTTGAATTTGCTTACTGAACAAGTCTTGTGTTAACTGTACCTCTTGTGTAATACTGGTTAGTAACTTATGAATCCCCTCCTATTATACATTTGGCATGTATATAGCTTTAAAGACGGACTTTCCCATGTTCTGTTGTAGGTACTATATATATATATATATATATATGTTTATATACATATTTATATATGTGTATTAGCTTTTGATTATAGTTTCATAGTTTCATAGTTTAGTACTAGGCTATCTGCCCTGGGGCATTTGTAAGCCTAGCCATAGTGATGTGGCTTTCGCCACCCCATGAAATGGTACAAAAATGCACAGAATAGATTTAGAATACTGTGCTTCTGTCTAGTAGTGACACAATGAAGGCCCCCTTATATAATAGAATTAGTTTACTGTGCCCCTGTCTAGCAGTGACACAGATGTGACCTCTGGGGTAAACTTACGATCTCCCATCCACTCATCAAGATTTCTCTTGAAGAGAGTCAGTGAGGGGCTCTGCCTAACATGAACTGGGATCTTGTTCCAAAGCATGGGAAGCCTCTGGGTTATGAATCTATCCCTCCAGCATGTCCTATTCATACTTGTGCCGAGGTTTAAGTCTTTAGCTCTCGTGGTCCTGATGGATTTGGATTTTTTGAGGTGGAGCATGTCCATCAGATCCTGATTGGACATGGCCTTGTACGTCAGGCAGAGATCACCTCTGAGCAGGCAATATGCTACTGAATAGAGCTGGAGTTTCTTTAGTCTGGCAGAATAAGACCTATGTTGGAGACCCTTGATCCTCTTGGTGAGGTACTTTTGTGGTCTCTCCAGCTGTTGCAAATGCCGGGTGAGGTACATACCAAATGGGGCATTGTACTCAATCATGGGTCTGATGAGGGAGGAGTATAGGGGTACAATGACATCCTTGGATCTGGATGTGAATCCCTTCATGATGAGGTGTGTAAGGTAGAATGTTTTTCTAACCACTTTGGCAACGTGGGTGTCAAATGAGAGGTCGCTGTCGACTTGGGTCCCTAGGTCTCTGATTACTTTTTCCGTACTCAGTGGGTTGCTGTCTATGTGATAATTTGTGGGTACTTTGTTTTTCCCAAAGGGGATGACTATACATTTTTTGGCATTTAGTTTAAGGCCGTGACCCCGGCACCAGTTGTCCGTTTCTGTGAGGCCTTTTTGTAGGATGTATGTGTCCTCTGGTGTATCGACTATGGTCAACCAGGTTTAAAAGGCAGGATCTTCCTTTTACAAAGCCGAACTGGGTGGAGTGAAGTGTCTGTAGGTCCCCTATGTCTCTGTTTATGAGTTCCATAATGATTCTTTCCATAGTTTTGCAGACCAGGCTGGTTAAGCTTATGGGGCGGTAGTTCCCAGGGTCTGTAGAGGTACCCCCTTTGTGGAGTGGGACCACTGTTGCTGTACGCCAATGTTCAGGTACATATCCTGTAGTAAGGCTAAGGTTAAATAGCATTTTTATGTGCGGGTTTAGCTCCTCTTGGAGTTCACGTAGCACGCAACATGGGATACCGTCAGGTCCCATTGATGCTGTGTTTTTAGCTTTGTTGAGGGCGGTACTCACTTGGACATCTGAGATGACAGGGAGATTACATTCAGCTGGGATAAGTATTTCTTCTTTTGGGGGTGAGGGAGGGGAGAACTTTGCACTGAATCTGTCAGCCAGAATGTTGGCAATATCTGTGGGTTCAGTGTATTTTTTGTTGTTGTGAACTAACTCTGAGCATATCTGAGGGTTTCCACCCAGGTTTCTAACATAGCTGAAGAAGGCTTTGTGGTTATCTTTAGTGTCCTTAGCGATTTTTTTCTCAAAGTTGGCCTTGGATGTTTTTATGAGAGAACGTAGTTTTCTGCTAATGCTGATCAGAGATGTCTTCCCTTTATGGGATTTTGCTCTGTCGTGCAGTAGCTTCCTTCTTTTGTTATACAATTTGTTAATGGCTGAGGTCCACCAGACAGGACACTTGCCTTTGGTGGAGAGGGACTTGGATTTATTTGGGATTGCGTGATCCATGCATTCTTGGATATGTCCATAGAAAGCATTTGTGAAGGATTTGGCATTGTGGGATGTGGTATCCACTGGCCCAGTGGGCTTAAAGGATACCATCTCAGTCTTAAGAAGAGTAAAGTCTGCTTTTGAGAAGTTTTTCACTGTGGTCTTTTGTGCAGGGGGTGGAGGTGGGATATGTATATCCAGGGTGATTAGTTTGTGGTCAGATCTCACTAGTGAGGGGTATACCTCCGGTGTGGAGCATTTTGTCCCCATGTTTGTGATGATCAGGTCTAGTATATTATCTCCCCTAGAGGGAGAGGTGACTAGTTGTTCCAGTGCATTTGAATTTATGAATTCCAGGAACCTTTGGGCTAGGGTGTTAGGGCTAGAATAATGTACCCAATCTATGTTTGGGTAGTTGAAGTCTCCCAGTATGATGGTATTTTGTGATACATTCATATCCTCCAATGTCTTCAGGAAGGCTGAGTGGGGTTCCTGAGATTGGGAGGGTGGTCTGTAACATGCTACCAGTTGTATAGCAGTTTTGCCTATGGTTAGTTGCACCTGTATGGTCTCTGATGCTTCATGTGTTGCTACTAACATGGAGGTGTGGGTGTCCTTGATGAATATGGACACTCCCCCTCCCTTTGTGGTTCAGCCCGGGTTTTGGGGCCGAAAAGCATGATACGAGGTATAGCCTGGTAGCGCTGGGGTGCTCTCAGGAGCCTTGAACCAGGTTTCAGTTACTGCACAGACATCGATGTTCTCCATACTGAGGAGTGCATTGAGTGCCTGCATCTTGAGATTTCGACTTCTGGCATTGAGCAGCATTGCCCTTAGTTTTTTTCTATTTTTGTTTTCTAAGGAGGTGGGTTTGTCTTTTGAGCCTTACCTAAAAAAGGCACTATGGGGGTGGCAAGAGCCTTAGCCAATATCCGGAAGCCCAGTGGTGACAGGTGTAAGCCGTCCCTCATGGGCAGCGTGGCTTGTCCAACATGTCATCCCAGGCAGACAGACTTTGGATCCCCTTAGAATGACACCAGTACTTGAGCCAATTATTAAAGCTGATCATCTTGTCTTTGTATTGTGGCATCATTCTTGGTGAGGGCAAGATGCTGCTCAGGGTCAGGGTCATACCAGCCTGGGCTACATAATCAGAGAGCTCCTCTATGTCTCTTTTCATGTAGTCCAGGGAGGTACGTCTCAGGTCATTCACGCCAGCATGGACAATGACGGAGTCATATTTGTACTTGCTTTGGAGTGACCTGAGTGCGTGTGCTATGTGGCGGATCCTAGCTTCCGATAGGCAGCTCACAGTCACCCTCTCCTTACTAGGAAAGTCTGACTAGGCAATGAAGCCCGGGGAGAAAAGCTCTACCTTACATACTTTTTCACAAATAATCAGGAAAATTAACAATATAAATATACTACGTAACACTGAGCTATATTCAGTGTAACAGTTAATCACCATGTTGCCTATACTGTACAGTATTTACAATCTTCCAAAGGCACACATATCTAAAGAACATTCTGCATTATTTTACAGTTTATGTATGAAGTTACACTGACGTGTTAGTGCACAGGCAGCACATGAGGCATAAACAACCAATTTTCTGGTTCAAATACATAAACAGGCGACAAAAGTGTGAGGTTTTTCTCATACTTGACTGGTTTTGTAAGGAGGGGACTTAGGAATGGTGCTGGTACAGGGGCAAGATTGTTTTGCTGATCAGCATATTTTGTGGGGATTTTAAAATATACAAGGGAAGGATTAAAATAGGAAGGAGGCTTAGTAATGTGGGTGCTATAAGCGCAGAACCATTTTGCTGACAGATATGTTTTCAAGGAGGATTTAAATAGTAGATGAGATGAGAAAGTTCTACAGTTTAGCAACTTATACAGAGTATTGGCAGTCACCATTATGATTTTAAAGCATTATTTATCTTGCATGTTATATTGCAGTTGCTGGATTTTTTCTGTTTGCACCCATCTGACTTAGAACACTGTAAGGGGTTAATGTTGGTGAAGCTTTTCTCCTTGGGTAACCCCCTGTAAATGGACTTTGTCTAGTAATGGCCAGCTTTGTTAATTAACTGTAAAAAAAAAATGTACACACTGGATGTAATATACCCAACTCTGAGATACAGTAGAGAACGCCATTTATTGCCTGATGCAGCCCTGACACACGAGAGAACACAAAATGCAAAAGGAGGAGTAAGATAAATGGCAGAGATCATACATGCTACAGATTCACTGTCCCTCATGCAGACATTTTCTGCAGGCAGGGGTAATGTTAAAAGCGTACATATTGTGTGCAGCTGACTGCTAAAACAAAACCTGCAGAAACAGTGGAATTTGCCGGCTTAATAATAATCTATCCAGTCTTCAAACTACAACATGATTTGGGGGGGCTCAGTGTGTACCAAACAGATGGTGCAGACGTCTGTTAGTTTCAAGGAGAAGGGAGGAAAGATTTAAAAAATGTAACCCACACACAGCCCAGAGAAGCAGAAAATTAGAGGTGCATAAAGCCAAATAATAAAGTTATTCAGAGGTTAAATGTCCTCAAGGATGGTTTAAAAACTAAAACAAAATGGAGCATTTGGGTGTATTCAGCAACAAGGGCCTCTTCTATAAGATGCTTCATAAAATCATTACAGAAAAGCAACACATCGATTTCCCCCCTTTTCAGGTCTTTGGCCCGCAGTGTTTTGTGTTTTAAAAGGAAAAAAAATTTAAATTAAAAAAAGAAAAGTGTTACATTTTTGTGCTATTACTGTATAGTGACTCAGCTAGCTAGTTTGTAGTCATGGAAACAACGTCAGAAGCAGCAGATGTTAACTGTTTGAACCCTGCTTTGCATGAAAAGTCACCACCCCCTTCCCCACTGTCTGACAGATGTCTGATGCTAGTGAACACAATGCCTTTCTCCTTACAATGCTGCACTGAATGGTGCAACCAAAGGGACAGCTGTTTCCTCCTTGGGTGACCCGTTCCATGTTGTGAAGAAAAAATTGTGTTGGGTTCACTTTAATCACTTCCCCCCTTATTGTAGGTTAGCTCTGGTCTTTGTTCACATGTCGTTTAAGAAGCAACTGGACAAGATTCACAAAACAGAACAGAAGGCTCCATCGGGCCTCAGATGTACATTCAAGTCTGTGTCAAAAACCATGATCCTAGGTCAGCTTACAGCCGATTCACATACATTAAGTGTAAGCTGAATCCTGTGGCTTTATTTTCTTATAACCTAAATAATTTAATAATATTCATAGCACTTGACTTTTATTTAATACATACAATCTCATTCCAACTATCTTGTTTCTTTTTTCAACAGTTTGTCTTGTAGATTTTTCAGTCTAATTGCCTTATTAATATTGTATATTTGAAGTGTTTTTTCCTAGGACTCCACTGAAAATATTTGCTTATCTGGACTATCCCAGTTAGCAAAGGCAAATACAAATAAATAAGAAAATATTGTGTGAGTCTGTGTGTGTGTGTACATATATATATATATATATATATATATATATATATATATATATATATATATGTATGTGTGTGTGTGTGTGTGTGTGTGTGTGTGTGTGTGTGTGTGTGTGTGTGTGTGTGTGTGTGTGTGTGTGTGTGCGTGTGTGTGTGTGTGTGTGTGTGTGTGTGTGTGTGTGTATGTATGTATGTGTGTGTGTGTGTGTGTGTGTGTGTGTGTGTGTGTGTGTGTGTGTGTGTTGTTCTAGTACTTTCATGCCATATCTTTGTTATAAAGAACCTACATGATCTGATACATTTGAATTGTGGGTGATAGCTCTGTATTTTCCACACATATATATAGAAATGTAGCCTCTGATGACAGAAAGGGAGTGCACAGAGTGCTTCAGCCACCTAGTGTGACCCCATTTCTCTACCTCCTGAATAAGCTGTAGTTCATGCTTAAACAAGTTATTTTTATTAATTTTTTTGTCCCACAATAAGAATTGCTTTAAGTCTGGTCTCAAGCATTCTTGAATTCTGTTACTATTTTAATGCTGAAGACAAACTAAGGCAGATGTTTCCTGTAGTAAGGTATAAGTTTCAGTGGCCGCAAAAACACAAAATTATGCAGCATTAGTAGGAAAAACACAGAATGCAACCTTTCAACTTTATTATGTAAACTAAGCCCATATCTGAACTTTGTTATATAAATGAAGTCATAAAACATAAGCCTACAGATAAAACTATTTGGAATGCTTTATTTAATAAAGTTACAGTGCAAATTGCTGTTTTGCCCTTTGCTTTTGTTACTTTTTTGCCACATCTTCATTAGGAGTGCAGTTCAGTCATCCACTATCTTTTTAATGGGGAAAAAAAAACATTGTAGCCCCCTTCACTGGTCCACCTTATATCTTCAGACTATATCATGTTGTTTTCATTTTTTGAATGAGTGTACTCTCATTATCCGTTATCCAACATTACAAACTACACCTTGTGGTGAATAATTCTCTAAAAGTCATTGGTCTCACACACACACACACACACACACACACACACACACACACACACACACACACACACACACACACACACACACACACACACACACACACACACACGAAGTACTGAAATGCTTCAAAATCTTAATCACTTTCCTTGAGATCAGAAACACCGCACCCCAGGATACACACATTCATCCATCATATCTTTTCTAAAATGCAGCACGTTTGTCAGTTCTCAATTCTCAGTCTTTTGTAACCTCCTCTGACTAATTCTTGTATTTATCATGCAATATTTTATATGGCCTACTAATTATCCATTTTCTAACAGCAACTTCTGTTCTAGACTCAAGTAGACACTCTACCAGAGGTGGTCATTGCCTTGTGTGTATCCTTCCTCTGAAAGCAAAGCAACAATGTCGGTATCATTTGATGGACTCAGGCTTAAGAAATGGATATAGTATTAGGTCCATAACAATGAGTCATAAAGCAATAACAAAAATGTCTTTTTCTGATTAAAAGGTTTCATGGTGCAGCTGAACATGGTAACAAATTTCACAACTGCCTTATCCTATGACTTTGTGAAGCTGACATTCCATTGCAACATCTATCATTTCAGTTTTTTCTAAAAAAGTAACCCCCTCTGCTGTTTACTATGGTTGCTTTTCCGTAGTGTACAAACATCTGCTCATTGACTGAATTTGATTTGCTAGCCTTTAGTCACCTTTTCTAGTACCCTGAATAGGACTGTATAATTTTGTCAAGTTACAGTTCCACTAAACTGTAACTCATTAAAAAAAGAAAGAAAAAAAAAAAACTGCAAACCCATCAAAACTCCTGATCATACAACTAGGAAGCAAGCATTACCAGGAGTCCTTCTTGGGGGAGGTCTATTCAGCACTCTCCTCTTGGAATTGATAGGTTGTGTTTGAAGTTTTCAGCTTGTTGATTTATAGCTTCGATGAACTAACTTAACAAGCTCTATGACTTCCTTCTGAACTGGCTAGTTAATTTCTACACAATTTCTGAGCAAGCTTCTCACCCTCAAACAGGTGTATCTTCTCATCCAAACATCCTGACATGTTTTGTTTGTTTGTTTGTTTGTTTAATGGGGCAGTATACTTATCAATATTGACCAATTACTGGCTCAGCCCAGGTGAAATACAAAACATTTCACAAACAAAAAAGGCCAAAAAGTAAGCAAAAAAAAGTGTTACAGATTAATTACACAAAAACTGTGTATGTACATTATGGTAAATAAGCAGGGAATGTACAATATTTACATTAGTTTGCAAAGAGAGTCAGCCTTCAATATATCTGTGAGCGGATCAGAGAAGTGGAAAGGAGAGAGGTGTTAGAATATATGTCCTGTGCTGAATCAGGCAAATATAGCTTGGATGAGGTGTTTTGAGTTTTATTCTGAATTTGGAATATGTGCTGATTTCCTTTTACTCAAAGGGTAGGTTCTAGAGAAAAGAATGCATGTGCAGTGTTCTGGAGTTTGATTTTAGGGGTAATGAGGGTTGGTGTGACAGAGCATGTGCAGTGCTCTGGAGTTTGATTTTAGGGGTAATGAGGGTTGGTGTGACAGAGCATGTGCAGTGCTCTGGAGTTTGATTTTAGGGGTAATGAGGGTTGGTGTGACAGAGCATGTGCAGTGCTCTGGAGTTTGATTTTAGGGGGTAATGAGGGTTGGTGTGACAGAGCATGTGCAGTGCTGTGGAGTTTAGCTGTAGGGGTAATGAGAGCTGGTGTGACAGAGCATGTGCAGTGCTGTGGAGTTTGATTTTAGGGGTAATGAGGGTTGGTGTGACAGAGCATGTGCAGTGCTGTGGAGTTTAGCTGTAGGGGTAATGAGAGCTGGTGTGACAGAGCATGTGCAGTGCTGTGGAGTTTGATTTTAGGGGTAATGAGGGTTGGTGTGACACAGCATGTGCAGTGCTGTGGAGTTTAGCTGTAGGGGTAATGAGAGCTGGTGTGACAGAGCATATGCAGTGCTGTGGAATTTAGATCTGGGATAATGAGAGTTGGTGTGGCTTGTGAGATGTCTCAGGTTGTATGAGGAGTTTTTTTTCTTTCAAGAATTCTAACTGCAAAGAGAGTAAATGTGTGGAGTCGGAGTAGTCTGCAGAGTTGGGATCCTGACAGTATAGATGTTTGTTTTATAGGCAGCTGTTTGGCTTTTTCTGGGGTGATGCAATAATGTTCAGAGATGGGAGTTTGTTGTGAATTTGCAGATGCTGTTGGAGATTGGAGTGTGGTGGTGGTTTATTTGTTACTGATGAATTCTGCAAACATGGCATAGTGTTAGAATCCTCTATCTCCTTTTTATTAAGGAAAAATATATTTTACTGCTACCCTCTGACTTCAGCCATTCCAACAGAACCTTTATGTAATTAATGGGGCAGGTATTTCTCAGTTGTTAATACACTGTCTTGATCAGCTGCTCAAAAATTACACTACAACAAAGACTTTTGCATCCATGAGCCCTGAAATATGACAAAACTATGAAATAAGCCCCATGTTTTGGTACCAAACAGAATTAATGGTTTCTGTGGAAATATAGAATGTTATCTAACAGTAAATTATACACCAGAAAATATATTTAAAATTTACCTCTTTTAATAATCTGCTAAATTTCAGTCATTTTATGTATTATTTCAGACCTGATCTTATTGTCAAAACAATACATTCAGAATAGCAATTCCAATATGAAGAGCAAAACTGAATATTGTATCTATGATTTACTACTTTTATATTTCACTATTTAATAATAATTGACATGTGGCATCATCTGTATTTTATATATATATATATATATATATATATATATATATATATACACACACACACACACACACACACACACACACACACACACACACACACACACACACACACACACACACACTAGCCACTTCACATTTCAGGCGAGATGAGAGGTATTATTTATACTACCATGAGATGTTTGCAAGGGCATCGAGGAACTTCCTCTGTTTTCAACAGGTGTTGTGGAAGTTAGTATATCCACCTGACCTACCACCTACGCAGGCAGATGATGGGATCTTTGTTTAACATCTCATCCAAAGGATGACACACTCAGGAGTGCAGCATCTCCCTTATGCTGCACAACACTTATCAGCAATCCATCTACCTGGTGTGGGAATAGAACCCACAGGACTCTGCTCCAAAGGTGAGTGTGCTACCTTGGTTCTAGAAGTAATGAGAATTGTTCTGGCTTGTGAGTAGTGTCCTAGGTTGTATGAGAAGTTTTTTTTTTTCATGAAGTACTTTTACTTCTAGTGGCACTCTTATTACCAATATGAATTCAGATTGGGTTGTAGCTATAACTCAAGTATAAATATGTATTTAATGAGCTGCTGTGGTATAAAGGGATTAAAACAATGACAATGGCCCAGCGGACCCAAATTTAGTTAATGGGTGGGTATGTGGTGCAGCTGAATGTCTCTTTCCTGGAGATAGAGAGGCAAACTGCTGCCATCCAATGTCACAGTCCTGCAGAGAAGAGGTAATGACACAAAATGTGGCCTTGGGATAATTGTTCAGCCACTAAGTCATGAATAGCCCTCTCTATGGGTGCACAGGAGTGTACACTCACATGGGGAATGTGTTATGGTTCTCATGGTGATGAAGGTTACTCACGCCACACTCAGATAAGGGTAGGATCTATCCTACACACCCTCAGTACTTGTATGCTGGGGAGTGAACAGTGCTCCATCGTGGCTGCCTGAATGATAGCTTTTCCAGACAGCCCTCGACTCCATGCTGGGTATACTTAGACTGAGTAAACAAATGGATTGAAGTTCCATCAGGGATGACTTAACTGTCAGCAGGTTTGGGGGCAAATACATATTTACTGAAAAAACGTGATACGTGTTGTGTGTTTTTATTCATTTTTATGAAGATCAGATTTTGCAAAGGTGGTTGTCATATGTTTAGTACAATGATACCTTTTATAGCAGAAACTCTCTAATGAGAGCTGACACTTTTTTTTGTATTTCACCTCAGCTGATATCTATCTGCCCACTCTTCCTTTCATAACAGACTCTCACAGAAGGCCAGGCCCAGTAGCTGTGACCAGTGCAAACATCTCAGAGCCATCAGTGAGTTGGCTGATCCTGTTTTCCAGCTCTACTGACATACTTTACACGTCTGCTAAGCTAGGACAGCTCCAGAAGTGACCCCCTCAGATATTTAATGGTTGACTTTTGTTTCTCCAGGCAACTTTCCCTCCCCTCTTAATAATTACTCTTCCCTGCTTCCACTCGCCTAGCATTTCCCTGTCTACCTCACCATTTCAGACCATCTCCAGAGCGTGCAATTTACTTAGCATCCCTCAATGAGGTACACTGTAAAAGGCTTTGTTGAGATCTGGATGTGCCATACTCACAGGATTTTGTTTCTCCACTGCAATACTGACCCAGTCACAGAACTGAATGATGCTCTAGTGACAAGGTATCTGCTGTGTGGGCCATGCTGCCTGCCAGCAGCCTGAGTATGAAGACCCAGGAGCTCCAGCCATCTGAACTACAAGATCTTTTCTGTAGCCTTTCCTGAGATGGAAGTGAGACAGCAGGCCTGTACTGTAACTTAACATCTCCTTCCAGTTCCAAGTTTTGACCAGGTAAATGACCATCACAGTCTTCTGGTCATGGTGCACTACTCCGATTTCTAAAGAAAAAGTGCACAGTTTAGTTAGCTGGTCACTAGGCATTACTACCAACTCATTTCACACACCTTCAGAGGCAGCTTACCTAGACCATATATCTTATTCCCCTCCAGATCCCCTTCTGCACCTCCTGCATGGTCACTTTGTTTATATATATATATATATAATTACCAAGCCTTTTTATACTGCCACCTTGCTTTGTCCAGGGATGTCTGGATGCAGACCCAAATTTTAGCAGAAGCCCAGGGAGAAAAGATCTGTAACAGTTTAGAACAACATACAAAGTTTACAAAAAACATACAAAATAACAAACATTAATTTACAACAAGTAATAAATGCAATAATATTGAGCAACAGCAATACTGTATACCGATTAGACCAGGAATTTAACAAGAGTATAACGTTTAGGTGATTTACATTAATATGTTTTCTAGTGTAATATTTCTACATAATCTATATCACTTATCACCTTCTTTCCCAATAATTCAAAATCCTGCCAGATATATGTATTTGAAGAATGTGTCTTGCCCATCCCTTCCAAGAACCTCGTCCAGTTGTGGAAACAAGTTTCTATTTGGAAGATGCCTCCCCAGAACTCTGTCATTAATATGTTGGATGGATCTTAGTACTTAGACTCTAAGACCCCTAGAAACTGGCTTATTTCAAGAAGTCCTCTGTTTTTTTTCAGTCTGTTTCCCACCATTACGTCTAAATCCCCTAGCTTCCCTTGGTGTACTTTTTTGAAATCTGTCAGTTCACCATTACCACTGATACCACACTAATCTAGTTTACAAAATTCACGGTACAACCTTCACTCATCTTATTTTGATACAGTCATAGTTGGTAAGTCAAATATCTTGTGTGTAGATCCTGTGGAAAATGAAACAGTTTTGCTTAAATGTGTAAAGTAGCATAAAACAAATATTCAGACAAAAATATCCATATATTACAACAAAGATATAAAAGTTATTTGTTCGTGGGCATAGTATGGTTGAGGGTATGTATGGTGTAAATAGTGTGCAAAATAAAGTACTGATAAGACAAAATGAGAAAATCAGTTGTAAATATTGGAAGAAAAGCAAATAAATAAAATTAATATCTGCAGTGTGATGGTTAGACTATACACTGATGAAGACTGCAGTGCAATGCCTGTTGAAATGTTCAAAAGGTTTGAAAGAAAGTAAACTGGAACGATTAAAGTGTAGATTGCTTACTTATTATGGCCATCAATGGTCATCATTTAAAAACACTGGTTTAGAAAGTGCTTGTGTGCTGATATAAGAATAAGAAATACAAGGCTCAGTTCCAGATAGCTGATACTGAAGGAAAACTATTCATTGTCACCACAATAAACAGAACATGCTGGAGGGATAGATTCCTGTCTCAGAGACTTCCCATACTCTGGAACAAACTACCTATCTATATCAAACAAAGCTCCTCATAAGCACTCTTCAAGAAGAATCTTGATGATTGGATGGGAGATAGGAAATTCACCCCGGGGATCACTTTTGTGGCTCTGCTTAACAGGGGCACAGGAAAATAATTTTCTTGGGTGGCAAAAGCCAAGGTACTGTTTGGCTAGGCTTATATAGGCCCTAGGGCCAATAGCCTAGTACCCACCTATGAACCTATATGGCATCAAGGTCCAAAGATGTCATTGCTCCATTGTACTCAGCCCTCATTAGACCATTTGTTGAGTACAAAGGCCTTTTGGTATGTACCTGACTAAAAATATGCAATAACTAGTTGATTTTCTTTTGCTCATATTATGGTATCATCCCTGTAGAAGGTCGAATGCTGCTGTTTAATGCTAGGCTCCTACTGGCCTGAGACACATAGTCCAAGAGCTCCAACATGTCTCTCTTCAGAAGTATGTTTGAAGCAGTTTACACCCACCTGGACTACCTCTGAGTCAAACCTGTGGTCTGAAGACCTGAGTGCTTGCATGATTTGGCAGATCCTAACCCCTGATAGTCAACTGACCATGACTCTCTCCTTACTCAGTCTGGTGAGTGGGACATCTGTGAGTATCACAATGGAATTTACTATGACCAAAATATTTAGTTGTGTGGTGGTATGCCTTATGAGCCTGGAAGTTGAGACACTTTCTAATGTGGCTGAATGTGTTGTGGTGGGCCTTGTTTTTGTGGATTGCTTGCGATGTTTCTGAGGATACTGAAAGTAGATGCAGCATCTGATGTGAGTCTTTGAAGTTTGGAAAGATTACATTTAACAGCCTCTGCATATATGTTTTTTTTAGCTTGTCCATACTATAGCATAGCATAGGATCATATCAAGTTACTAGGCTACTGGCCCTGAGACCCTTATCAGCCTAGCCAATAAGTTAGCTCATGTTCCCACAAGTTAGCACCTGATACCCCTGTCCATCAGGCACACAGGTGGAATCCCAGGGGTGTATTTTCTATTTCCCATCCAGTCATCCAGGTTCCTCTTAATGAGTGATAATGAAGTACTCTGCTTGATGTGGAGATGGAGTCTATTCCACAGATGAGGGAGTCTCTGAGAGACAAATCTATCTTGCCAGCAAGTCCTATTGATGTCACAGACCAAGTTGAGGTTTTGCATGCAGTTCATGTGAGTGGACTTTGGCTTGTGGATATTCAGCAATTTAATCAGGGCGGGGTCTGAGATTGCTCTATATGCCAGATATAGATCACCTCTGAGGAGTCTGTATGAGACCGAGTAGAAGGACAGGGGTTTTAGCCTACCCATGTAGGATAGATTTTTGAAGTCCTGGATTCTCCTGGTCAGAAACCTCTGTGGTCTCTCCAGCTGCTGCATGTGCTTCATGAGGTACATGCTGAAAGGGGTGTTATACTCGATGATGGAACTGATAAGGGAGGAATACAGGGAAATTATGACTTCCTTGTTCCTGGAAGAAATACCCTTGCTAATGAGGTGAGCCATGTAGGAAGCTCTCTGTACAATAAAGGCAACATAGTGGTCAAAAGTTGGATTGCTGTCAACGTGGGTGCCCAGGTCCTTCACAACTGCTTGCATGCTTAGGACATTGTTATTAATGTGATAATTTGTGGAGACATCACTGGCCCCAAAGGGGGTGATGCATTTTTTATTTAGTTTGCTGGCGTGTTTCTGGCACCAGTTATTTGTCTGGGTGAGACCCAATTATAGTATGTCTACATCACTAGGGGAGTTGATAAAAGTGCCCAGCTTGCAGTCATCTGCAAACTTGGTCAGCCATAGACCTCTGGTTTTGGCTTGCACCTCAGAGAAGTATATCCCAAACAGCAGGGGCCCCAAGTCTGATCCCTGGGGTACGCCACTCGTTATGGGTCTACTACTTGAGGTAGCTTCCCCTATTTTGACTGAGTGAATGGTGTAGTGTGTGTGTGTGTGTGTGTGTGTGTGTGTGTGTGTGTGTGTGTGTGTGTGTGTGTGTGTGTGTGTGTGTGTGTGTGTGTGTGTGTGTGCGCGTGTGTGCACGTGTGTGTGTTACTGCAACCTGTTTAATATTTTTCATGTTAGTAAGTGAGACCCTTGCTTTCAGTGATACTGCGTAATATCTTTTACATACCAGTTTGCTTTAGAATTTGTTGGTTGTCAGTATACATGGCACTTTTTGGGGGGGGGTCTTACCTTGTTAGGGTGCAGAGCACAATTTTATATCAGGTTACTGTCCTGCTAATGGGGGGGGTTCTCCTTTCAGGGAGCAAACTACAGGGGAATGTCAGGTTACTGTTCTGCTAGTAGGAGATCTCACTATAACCCACTGTAGACTCTGCACATAGACCACTACTCTTGCCAAAGGGCATGCAATATGGTGGGCAGCCATACCATGTCCTTGACAGCATAGTTGCACACAGGTTTGTGTCCAAAAGATGGAAGCAATCGGACAGTGCTGAGATCTTTGGTGTCTAACAGAGAGAGCCATGCATAAACATGTTCTGATGTAAGTCACCTGCAAGTGTACATATCCTGTCATTGGACTGAAGGAATAGCAACAAATAGAAAGGTTTACCACAATGCAGACAGAGGTTGTTCTGAAGGCTCTACACATACATGGTACATGTATCATTGATAAGGGTAAAGCAAATGCATTTTGGGACCGGATGTGACAGGGTATGGTGGGAGGCCAAAATAGGACCCTAGTAAGAATGTATGGAAGAGCCATTGATATGATACTGCATGTCACTACCAAGGCACAGTATATCGCCAGAGACAGATTTGCCACAAGCAGTAAACCACAGTTACAGATGTGTCTCACAGAGGTGAAGGAGTTCATGGTGTCCCTATTTTTTGCAGGTGAAAGACCTCTCATACCTGATGATGGTTTATGTATGCTGGTGGCAGCTGCACAAGTGTCAGCGAAGGATGCACCTGTACTGCTGTATAGTGTTCCACTAGTGTACATGTTGTACTCAGGAAAAATCTAAATCTATGCAGATCTGTCCACTAAGTACATTGGAACTGCAAATGCAGTAAGAAGCACCACAAGGTATCATGTGTCTCTGGGCTAACCATATTAATTAACCTGTGAATGTGTGATATGTTGGTGGGAATGTTACAGATGTTCCAGCATTTCCATGTGTATGTTATCTTTATGCTTTCACAGGTTTCACTGAGAGATGGTCCAGCCAAACAGATAGGGATAGCTGATGTCAGAGGTCATCTGTGGCTAACAATGGTGATACCCTGCACACGGCACAGTCCAATGCCACATTGGCACTGTCAACAACACTATGACTGGAGGCCATGCACACGTAACTGACAGCAGTGTTGCAGGAGGAGGGGCATGAAAAATGTCTGTCACACCCTGTGTTTATTCCATGTGCAACCCTGGAGGCACCCTCCTTAAGAAGTCATCTATAAGCCACACTATCTTTGAGGCACATGCACTCATCATGGGGGAGAGGTGTATAGGTGGCCATCACCACCATGACTTGATGAATTGTGTGACCTGGGTATTGACCTTGGCATCAGTCAACAGATGTTTAGATCACCAATCAAGGCATATGGTGCAGAGGGTTAAGGTTGTGAGGTGTAGTTCCTATGGCACAGGGTTCTAGTCTGTCCGCCCTTATTTGCCTACTGTGTGACCTTGAGCAAGTCACTTAATCAGAAGTTGCTCCCTTATTGCCCCTGAAAATGGATTGTGTGTCCAACAGGACTACTTCTTTAGCAAATGGGTATTATTATTATTATTATTATTATTGTTATACCCCCCACATAACCTTTAGACACGTCCTATCTAACTTTCCCCTTCCTAATAAATACCCATAATGCATAGGGATATAATTGGGTTGGGTTGAACTGAATAACTTTATTGCTAGTGCTTTCGGCTGAATAACACCAGCCTTCTTCTGGTCTGAAGAGTTATTCAGTTTCTATTTCTGTGTGTACTGTCTTTCTGCCTTATTATTTTATTTTTTAATAGTTGGTTATACGTTTCCTTGTTGCTATATGATAACACTGGCAAACTCTCACTATAGCCATGCAAGGAGACACACTTGTGGTACATGGTCACCAGGCAGGCATATGCATATGGCACACATAATGTGCCAATGACCATATCACTGATACTTCTGTTTATGACTGCCTCCACCCTTAAGTAGGGACATTCCCATAGTTATGGCTGACATTTTAAACTGCTATGAATACCATGAATGCCACTGCACGAACAACAGTTAATAAATAAAAATAGAATTTATTAAAACTTCCGTTGAGTGCTTTCATCTAAAAAATAGACTTCATCAGAACACATTAATTAATGAACTAGAGATTTAAATACATACATACAACCAATGACAGGCTGGTGTTTGAATTAAAATGACTCACATGATGACATCATTTCCCCTTCATAAATATGTGAGTAACTGAAAAAATACCTATATACATAAGTTACATCATAGCTTCAATTATAGGTTTTACAGGTATATTATCATTTATACCAGGCAGGGTAGTAGCATTCAGTAATATTTGCCATCTCACTTCTTTTTCACTTAATAATGCTTTTATTTCCCCCCCCTATTATGTGGGTACAAGACTTCCAACAATGCAAACTTAAACATATCACACTCGGAATTGTCCCTAATATGCCTATATAAAGCATTGTTGACATCCTCTTTTCTGATGGCATACAAGTGGTCATATAGCCTGTCTTTAAGGTGCCTCCCGGTTTTACCCACATAAAAACTGGGACATCTGGTACACTAGGCAAAGTATACAACATTCATTATCTGACAATTCCCTTTCTTGAATTTTATTACTGTTTGGCTCTTATTACCCACATTCAAGGTGTGTTCTTCTAGTATGGCAAAACACTGTTTACATCTACCAAACTTGGTAGTACCACTCCTGCATGGCTGTATGTTCAAATTTGCAGAAAGCAATAATCAAAACAATTTTAATAGGAAATGTGCTAAGCTTAAGAGAGATTTGAAGCAATACAAAGAGGGCAAGGTATACAACTGGAAAAAAGTGAACAATGTGAGGAGAATTCAGACTGACACAACAGGATACCGTAAGGAGCATGTGAGGCCTTGTAGAGCACAACATGAGGAATTCCAATCTTTTTTAGGGGAGGAAGTAGAATGGGAGAGTGTAGGAAAGAGAAGAGGCTACACACAGAATTTCCAATCTCCCATACACAGGGTAGACAAGGGGAAATGGTGAGTAATAAAGATTGTGATACGATAATAAAGTACAATGATATCAAATATGGCAAGGGGAATTTTTACATTTACAATTATACCCCACTTCAATTGAAACATGAACATTTTGCTTTATTTAGAAAGGGTGTCAAATTTGTACCCAATACTAGGTTCAATGTTGTGGACAATATTATAGATTTCAAATTATTCTTACGTAAATTAAATCTGAGTGTATTCTTTAAAGATGCAGGTCTGAACAAGCCTGATTTGCAGTTGAAAAAAAGAAGCACCTTTACTCACCCACTCAATCCACTTTTGGCTAGTTTTGAGAAGATAGTTGTGGATGAGTTATATGAACTTTCAAATAACAGCAAACATCAAAGGATGCAGTATAACCTTAGTAAAAGTGAATATGAATTATTATGTGAACTGAATACCAACAGTAATATTAGGATTTTGCAACCAGATAATGGGGGAGGTGTAGTCCTAATTGATAATAATGATTATTTGAATGAAATACAAACAATATTACAGGACACAGACAAATATGAGGTATCATCCATAAATGAGGTACATATTACCTATCAACGTATTGATGCCTTATTAGAAGAATATTTGGTGGAAGATAGAATGGATGGGGAGTTATACAAGTTTTTGAAGGTGGAACATCCCATCCTTGACACTATTGTAGGAATACCCAAGATACACAAAAATATGTTACATCCACCATTCAGGCCGATCATTTTGGGAAGTACGTCGAAGACTTTCCCTTTTGGGAAGGTTGTGGACACTTGGTTAAAACCTATTTATGAAAATATAAATCATATAGTTAAGGATTCTTGGGATTTCCTTAGCTGTTTAACCTCATCATTATGGAATGAGAATCTGATTTTGGTGACCATTGACGTGGTCAATCTATTTTCCTGTATCCCAAGAGAAGAAGAAATGGACAGATTCATCAATAGTATCAGGAAATTTGGCAATATGGATTGGGAAAAGACAACTCTTATCAGTGAACTTATGAGTATTGCACTTGATTACAATTTCAAATATTTTGAGGGGGAATATTACCGGCAAAATAAAGGTGTGGTGATGGGAGCTGCCAGCGCCCCGTTATATGCAAATATAGTATTATTGGATTGGGAAGAGGAGGTTATTTGTAAAAGTATGTGGATGGAACACAGATGTTATATTCGATTCCTTGATGATGTCTTTATTTTATGGGAAGGTGGTGACCAAGAGGTTGATGACTTCATTAGATATCTGCACACATCCAGTTCCTTTCTGAAATTGACACATCATTCTAGTAAAGAAGGAATTTCATATCTGGACACATATATTTCCCTAACTCGTAAGGGATTTAAGTCTAGAATTTTTAGGAAGGATACATTCAGCAACTCCTATTTGGAGTATAGCAGTTGTCACCCCCACAAACAGAAGAATAATATTGTCAAGGGTCAATGTATAAGAACAGCCCGTATGACATCAGACTATTCAGAAATGTTACAGAAGTTACAATATATAGGAATATTGTTTAAGGAAAGAGGATACCCCACTTTGGTGGTGGAAGATGCTGTTACATACGTCAGCAGTGAGTGGGGAAGAAAATGCCAGCCACTACTAGGTGTGAAATTGAGTAAACGTATCCATAAACGGAAGGAGAAAGATACAAAGGAGTTGAGTAAAGCATGTATTTTGCCTTACAACAAGAATACAAGAGATGTTAAGAATATTATCATGAAAATTTGGAGTGTTCTGAAATGTGATCAAGAAATGTATGGATTGGTGGGGGATAGACCCAGATTTGTGCATAAAATCGGATGTAATATGAAAAGGAAACGTCATAAAGGCATTCTGTATATACAGCCATGCAGGAGTGGTACTACCAAGTGTGGTAGATGTAAACAGTGTTTTGCCATACTAGAATAACCCACCTTGAGTTTGGGTAATAAGAGCCAAACAGTAATAAAATTCAAGAAAGGGAATTGTCAGACAATGAATGTTGTATACTTTGCCTAGTGTACCAGATGTCCCGGTTTTTATGTGGGTAAAACCGGGAGGCACCTTAAAGACAGGCTATATGACCACTTGTATGCCATCAGAAAAGAGGATGTCAGCGATGCTTTATATAGGCATATTAGGGACAATTCCGAGTGTGATATGTTTAAGTTTGCATTGTTGGAAGTCTTGTACCCACATAATAGGGGGGGAAATATTAAAAATTAAGTGAAAAAGAAGTGAGATGGCAAATATTACTGAATGCTACTACCCTGCCTGGTATAAATGATAATATGCCTGTAAAACCTATAATTGAAGCTAGGATGTAACTTATGTATATAGGTATTTTTACAGGTACTCACATATTTATGAAGGGGAAATTATGTCATCATGTGAGTCATTTTAATTCAAACACCAGCCTGTCATTGGTTGTATGTATGTATTTAAATCTCTAGTTCATTAATTAATGTGTTCTGATGAAGTCTATTTTTTAGATGAAAGTGCTCAACCGAAGTTTTAATAAATTCTATTTTTATTTATTAACTGTTATTCATGTAGTGGCATTCGTGGTATTCACAGTAGTTTACAGTGTGTTTGATATTAGAGTTGGAACTACGTGGCTCTGTTTGTAATTAATATGGCTGACATTTGTCTGGCTACAGTATTGGGATATCCCATTAGGCAAGCCATTCCAGGTCCCACAGTTCCATGCTATCCCTATCCTTCTGTTGGCAAACCAAGTACCATGCCTAAAATGGCCATTTGCAGGGTCATGGATGCTGCCCCTTGAACATACATGGAGGAGCCACAGTGGGGTCCTTATACACTCTTCTGCAATGCTACTCCACCCACTAGGGAGGGTGCCTCCACAGTCCTGATACTGCAGAGCTACACTGGAGAAGATGTCGCCACAGTGCTGATACTGCAGAGCTACATTGGGGAGGATGCCTCCACAGTCCTGATACTGCAGAGCTACATTGGGGAGGATGCCTCCACAGTCCTGATACTGCAGAGCTACACTGGGGAAGATGTCGCCACAGTGCTGATACTGCAGAGCTACACTGGGGAGGATGCCTCCACAGTCCTGATACTGCAGAGCTACACTGGGGAGGATGCCTCTACTGTGCTGATACTGCAGAGCTACACTGGGGAAGATGTCGCCACAGTGCTGATACTGCACAACACTTGGCCAGTACTGACACCATGGCAGCTCCTTCCCAACTCTAAGGCCATGTGTAAGGCTACCGTCTCTACCACTCATAATGCTGCCCCCACCTTGCCATTGCTGTTCTTTGTTACTTGTCATACGGGGTCATACCTCTCTTGTGCAGGTGATGATAATGACTGTGCCCCACCTACCCCTTTGGTGCTTGTGGGTATGATAATATCTGATACACAGTGAGTACAAACAATGTTCTGTACTGCATAACCTGAAGGGGTTAATGTATGCAGCAATTTTAGTCTGTGTTCTCCATGTCATGGTCCACAGTTGTGGACCAGAGACCACCTCTGTACCAGTGCCAGTATGTACTGTTCCTGCCTCTGCCTTGCATTGGGTACTGTCATAGCAAGTTAATTCCTCTGACAACTCCTCACCCAACTCCTCCCCTTCCTCCTCCACTTCCATGGGTCAGTCCAGCATAAGTCACTCCAGCAGTGCTATGACATTCCCAGTAATTGTTTTCTTAGCACCATGCTGTGTGGAATGGTGCAGACCAAAACAATAATATCTTACTGCAGCTTTCTGATGTATACTCAGTGGACCACCAGATGTGTCCAGTCATTGGAAGGATGTCTTCAGATGTGTGAGTGCACATTCAGTGGTCCTCAGATGTGTGAGCACACATTCAGTGGTCTTCAGATATGTGAGCGCACATTCAATGGTCTTCAAATGTGTGAGCACACATTCAGTGGTCTTCAGATGTGTGAATGAACATTCAGTGGCCTTCAGATGTGTAAGCACACATTTAGTGGTCTTCAGATGTGTGAGTGTACATTCAATGGTGTTCCATGTCTGTGTCAATGCAGTGTTGGGCTTCATTTCACCCATGAACTGGAGGCTGAGGATGAGGGTCATGAGCCATGCTTTCAAAGCATATCCAGCATCACATGTAGTCATAACAATGGACACCATTATAGGTGGTCTGCTGCCAGCTACCATGGGAAGAGCATATCCAGGCCTCTGTGTTGAGAAGTGTGTGTGTGTGTGTGTGTGTGTGTGTGTGTGTGTGTGTTTGTGTGTATGCATATGTGCACGTGTGTGTGTGTGTGTGTGTGTGTGTGTGTGTGTGTGTGTGTGTGTGTGTGTGTGTGTGTGTGTGTGTGTGTGTGTGCGCGCGCGCATGCATATGTGTGTGTATACACCTATAAATGAAAAGAAATTTCATTTTCAATTTCACTGGGCGGCGCAGTGGTGCAGTAGTTAATGCTGTCGCCTCACAGCAAGAGGTTCTCCGGTTCGATTCTCGGCTGGGGTGCCTTCTGTGTGGAGTTTGCATGTTCTCCCTGCGTTCGCGTTGGTTTCCTCCGGGTACTCCGGTTTCCTCCCACATTCTAAAGACATGCTTCTGGAGCATTTCTCCCCGGGCCTCTGCTGAAAACAGGATCTGTGGAACCTAGTCGGACTTTCCTGGTCAACAAATGTTAAATAAATAAATAAATAAAAATAAAATAAAAAATCAAGTCAAAAGAATAATACTGCCCAAAAGCCACAGGACCCGGATGCCACCAAGGAAATGAAGACTGGTAAAAATAGTCCAAGCACTTTATTGTTGCCAACAAACGATAAGTTAAAACACTTGTTGTGACCAAAAGACAATAACTTTAAGCGCTTTCACTCGGTCAATACCGAGCTTCCTCAGAAATAACAGTCTATGAGTTCATTCACAATCCTTAAATAGTTCTAACAGTCACATGACCCTTCTGCCCCCACCTTCATTTAAAATTAAACCATGTTATGTCCAATACATTTGTTTGTATTGGATATGGTCATTAATAAGCAATAAAAAGTAGAAAATAATAATAAATAGTGAATAGTAAAAAATCACTAATATGTACAAAAAATGTACAAAAAATATAAAAGACCTTTTTTGATCCAAATAACACTTCTGTGCCTAGGCACAGTTATGTGACTGTTAGAACTATTTTTACCAGTCTTCATTTCCTTGGTGGCATCCGGGTCCTGTGGCTTTTGTGTATACACCTGCACAATAGATGACTCTGTGGAAGGTCATCCTGCATTATTTTTATTTTATTTAAGTTTGATGACCGGGGAAGTCCACTGGGCCAAGAAGAGCACATTTTCATTGGAGGCCTGTGGAGAAAAGCTCCACAATAATTGCAAGTTACATGTCACGTTACAAAAGAATATAGTTCATACAGCTAATTAAACATTTGCAGATTAGCTCCATGATATTTGCAATTGGCTTGTCACAATGTTATAAAAATGAAAAGACATAATTCAATACAGAAATTTCAGTATTTACATAAAGTGAATATTTTTGTTATAAACTCAGTTGTAGGTTTAACATTTCAAAATATATAGCTACTAGCCATTAGTAGGTTAGGAAAATATTATGCATGGAGAGGGTAATAGTATAATTGAGATTGGAGAGTATAGTACAATAGATATTAGAGAGAAATTAGTTTTTGGTAGGGGAGGGATTGTTTTGGGTGGGATGACATAATAGTAGAGGTAGTTGGAAGAGTCAGTGCAAGGTGGAATGAGGTTAAATGCTGATGGAGGTCACACATGCCAGATGTGGAAATTACAAAACTGCCAAGATGGTACATAGGTACATTGTATTTAATACTGTGTTCATACAAGTCCTTCCACTTGATATACCACACACCATGTGGGACAGGTGGGCCCTGATGGCAATGTGAGTACAATCAATGGACCCCAGGACCTCAGGGAAATGGGTTATGTTGTAGAATGTCCACATAGTGGTCATTTTCTCCTCTGCCATCTTTGGAAACCCAATATAATCTTCTAGATGTTGCAGCATCGTGTCAGGGAAATGGTAAACAAGTCACAGGTGCAGCACCTGTGATGGTCCTTATGTATCCCTCGTCAGAGCCTTAAAGGTCCCCAGATCAAGGATGGCTAATGCTACACAAACCTTCATGTCCACTTGAATAGGCATTATGTGCATCTCTGTCAATACCATTTGAGGGAAGCATATGTCAGCTTACTTCCATATGGTATCTCTGTCCCCATAGTAGCAGTCAACTATGTCCTGATTGTGGCGATGGTGGCACATTAGCCTCTGGTGGACCCATTTCCAATAGAGTGGATAACACCAAGCAACAGCATGTATACTGGCTTTGAAGGTGGACACTAACACATGCTGTTTAGCTAATACTGATTCTACCCTTAGCATCATAATGTAAGTGAAGAACATGTACACTGTCAAATCCTGGTGACCAGAGTAGCTGGCCATCATGGCTGCTCATGCTAAATGTATTTGTTTTGGATCCCTGTGCCATGATTGGTTTAGTAATTTGCATACATGATAACTCTTATTGCTAGCCTTGCAAGGGTCCTAGGACCATTACCCTAGTAACTTCCCATGATCTTACGCCATCATGCAGTCACTGGCATACCATGTATTACACAGTGTTTCTGTGCTAGTGTAGTCATGCTACATGTGTCTGTGGATGCTAGTGTGGTCATGCTACATGTGTCTGTGGATGCTAGTGTGGTCATGCTACGTGTCTGTGGATGCTAGTGTGGTCATGCTACATGTGTCTGTGGATGCTAATGTGGTTATGCTACATGTGTCTGTGGATGCTAGTGTGGTCATGCTACGTGTCTGTGGATGCTAGTGTGGTCATGCTACGTGTCTGTGGATGC
This sequence comes from Protopterus annectens, assembly GCF_019279795.1. NCBI lineage: Eukaryota > Metazoa > Chordata > Ceratodontiformes > Protopteridae > Protopterus > Protopterus annectens. Next base: position 1,028,746,948 of record NC_056733.1, read on the forward strand.
TAGTGTGGTCATGCTACATGTGTCTGTGGATGCTAGTGTGGTCATGCTACATGTGTCTGTGGATGCTAGTGTGGTCATGCTACATGTGTCTGTGGATGCTAGTGTGGTCATGCTACATGTGTCTGTGGATGCTAATGTGGTTATGCTACATGTGTCTGTGGATGCTAGTGTGGTCATGCTACATGTGTCTGTGGATGCTAGTGTGGTCATGCTACATGTGTCTATGGATGCTAATGTGGTTATGCTACATGTGTCTGTGGATGCTAGTGTGGTCATGCTACGTGTCTGTGGATGCTAGTGTGGTCATGCTACGTGTCTGTGGATGCTAGTGTGGTCATGCTACATGTGTCTGTGGATGCTAGTGTGGTCATGCTACATGTGTCTGTGGATGCTAGTGTGGTCATGCTACATGTGTCTGTGGATGCTAGTGTGGTCATGCTACATGTGTCTGTGGATGCTAGTGTGGTCATGCTACATGTGTCTGTGGATGCTAGTGTGGTCATGCTACATGTGTCTGTGGATGCTAGTGTGGTCATGCTACATGTGTCTGTGGATGCTAGTGTGGTCATGCTACATGTGTCTGTGGATGCTAGTGTGGTCATGCTACATGTGTCTGTGGATGCTAGTGTGGTCATGCTACATGTGTCTGTGGATGCTAGTGTGGTCATGCTACATGTGTCTGTGGATGCTAGTGTGGTCATGCTACATGTGTCTGTGGATCATCCCCTCCTTATGCACCACCACTCAGATGTATTTCATTTAACACTGGGTGCTATTATGTTTTGAATATCCCTGAGTTTTATAGGGGTGGTCAGAGATGGCTGATACAGAAGCTCGGTTCTCATCTTTAGTTTATTACCTAAAAGACATTCACAAACTAGTTTTTTGGGTTAATGACTGGCTAGAACTCAGAGTGTGAAGCACAATCATACAGTCAGCATTATTTCTGATTAAATGTACTCCTCCAGAACACATGCTAGGCCTCTGACTTTGGACTAGATTGTAAGTATGTTGTATCGAATGTACTCCTCCAGAACATGTTTCAGGCCACCAACTTTGGACTACGTTGTAAGGATGCTGTATTGAATGTACTCCTCCAGAACACATTCCAGGCTTCTGACTTTGCACTACATTGTAAGTATGCTGTATTGAAGGTATTCCTCCAGAAGATGTTCCAGGCCTCTAACTTTGGACTGCATTGTAAGTACATTGTATTGAATGTGCTCCTCCAGAACTTGTTTCAGGCATCTGACTTTGGACTGCATTGTAAGTATGCTGTATCAAATGTACTCCTCCAGAACATCTTCCAGGCATCTGACTTTGGACTGCATTGTAAGTATGCTGTATCAAATGTACTCCTCCAGAACACATTCCGGGCCTCTGACTTTGGACTGCATTGTAAGTACATTGTATCGAATGTACTCCTCCAGAACACGTTCCAGGCCTCTGACTTTGGATTGCATTGCCTATTGTATTGAATGTACTCCTCCAGAACATGTTCCAGGCCTCTGACTTTGGGCTGCATTGTAGGTATGCTGTATTGAATGTATTCCTCCAGAACACATTCCAAGCCTCTGACTTTGGACTACATGTAAGTACATTGCATCGAATGTACTCCTCCAGAACATGTTCCAGGCCTCTGACTTTGGACTGGATGTAAGTACGCTGTATTGTGTATGGAATAATGCTACTCGGTTTCATCTGTGATTATCTAACTGTCAGTTGAGTGGTAACCAAGCATGCTTGTTAGCAATGCTGCTAATATTTACAGTATATTTATTTATCATAATTTCGCCACATTATTAAATAGGTTTATTTATTTTAATTTATTTACTATTTGATAACTGGCAAGGTAGACTTGTCTTTTGACCCTTTTCATCAATGATCAGAGCTCAAGGAGCAGCAAGCCAAGTACTTTTATAGCATAAAATGAATATTTAGTTTGTTATGCATTTAAAGAATATGGTTTCCCTTACATTAGCAGCATGTAAGGAATACATAGTTTATCACAGGTGAGAAACAAATACAGGTGGTTTAATTAATAAGAGTACAGTAGGGTACAAGAACACACTACTTCTTACAATATAAATTTGCAATATAGCTGGAAACGATGCACTTATTTATTCAGTGTTTATTAAGGTTCTATCAGTCACGCTATTGACTGTCTTGACTCCAGCGTAGAATATTGTATGTACAGTTGATTGTACCATCCCTCGGCACTGCTATTGACGTTAGCAAAAATAGAACTCATCTGGTAGCTGTTTTTATAGAGACTACAGCCTCTTTGTAGCATCAGCAGAATGTTTTTACCAAATAATATAACTACTGGAGTACTAGCACAAGGAATGACTTTATATGAATAATGGCATTTTGATTAAAATTTGAACCTTATATATGTATTGCTCACCTGGGGGTGGACAGGTGTGTGGTAGGTAATGGTAGGTCTGACTCTGTTCTAATGAAAGCCACCAAGGCTCATGTAGTAACAATCTCAGTTTAGCCATTTGATACACTTGAAAATTTAAAGAAAAGTTCAAGGCCATTATGTGCTGCTTCTCAAAACTCAGTTGACAGCAGATGTGCACAGGTGAGGACACCAGTTTACAAAAGCTGACATCCTTTCCTATTTTTTTTTTCAGCTTAAACAATTACATACATTTGTACATACTTGCTAGCAGCCATTGAGTCAATGACTGCCTCAAGCTGTCAAATAAAGAAAAAAAGAAACAAGAAAAGACCCAGATGCAATTATATCACCTGCCAGTGTTCTTAGGCTGAGGTAACTGAAAAGTCTGCATTTTTATTGAGTCTCCAAATATAGGTTCACCCTGTTGAATTTCAGTGCCACTGGTAATTCCTAGATCGATATTTGGTGACTAGATTACCCAGAATGCCACCTTGTTTCAAAAATATTAACACTGCCAACCTTCCAGGGATGTGGTATTGATGCCTGTTTTTTTTTTTTTTTTTTTTTTTGCTTTGATGACTGCTTAACTGTTCACAGAGTGGTTTTACCAGCTGCATATCCCTCACATAAAATGGTTGTTATGCACTAAAGGGTCACCTCAAAAAGTAAATCTACTGGAGAATGCCACATTCCTCTAAACTTGACTGATAGCTGGAGTAAATCTATTCATCTGCCCCCAACACAGCTTCATTACTAGTCAATAACCAACATTTCGTCACTTGCATTCATATATAAAAAAAATTGCAAAAAGAATACAAATTGACACAGGGTATACTCACTGGCAATGACAACTTTAATAAAAAAAATAAATGGTTAAGTGCTTTCATTTCTTGATTATATTAGACTTAACCAGAACAATCCATACAGTTACAAACAGGCTTTAAATGCTAAGTGGGTCACATGATCAATTACATCACATTTGTAACAGCCAACTAAAAGTATACATTTAACACATTCATTAATTTGATAAATTATTTCAAAACAAAACAAAATATTAAACGTATATCCTGAGACCAAAATTCAAGGGATTTTAATCTTAAAATACTTGCAATAGAAATGCCCTCATTGAGTCCTGGGGAATTATCTGCATTCAAGGTTAATTGCCAGTATAATGGACATGCTTCAAGCCACTCATTCCATCCACCCCCTTGCAGATTCCCAATGACCTTATTTAATGCATGAAACAAAAAGGTGTGACCAGGGTTTACAGCCACATTTCAATAATGCATTCTAAACATATCCTTTTTAATATCATATATATGGTCATACATCCTTCCCCATAGTTGTCTTTCCTTTTTACCAATATAATAGGATGTAAAATTTTGGCAGAGAGCAATGTATATAACACGCCTAGAGTTACAGCTGTAATAACACCTACTGCTGAAAAAACAAACTATTTAATAAGTACTGTGTTCCCTACTATTATATAAGGGCACTGAGTACAGCTGCCACATTTAAACATACCGTTATGTGGCTTGAATGTCATTACATTAAAGAAACCGTCTTTCCAAATCATTTTTACAACTTTTCCTCTTCTATATATCAACTTTGGTTTAACTCCCAGAGAATTTACAGTACTCTCCACTTTGGGAAAACTATTTAAATTTCTAGAAATAACATCCTTGATGTCTTTTGAAATTTGTTGGACATGCTACACCTAAAGAAATCCCAATCCCTCCAAGCTACACGCTCTAGAGACCTAAACCATGTCACCACAATAAACAGAACATGCTGGAGGGATAGATTCCTGTCCCAGAGACTTCCTACACTCTGGAACAAATTACCTATCTATGTCAAACAGAGTTCCTCACTAGCATTCTTCAAGAAAAATCTTGATGAGTGGATGGGAAATTCACCCCGGGGATCACTTCTGTGGCCCTGCTCGACAGGGGTACAGGAAAGTAACTTTTTTGGGTGGTGAAAGCCAGGGAACCTTGTTGGCTAGGCTTACATAGACCCTTGGGCAGATAGCCTAGTACCTACCTATGAACCTATAAGTCAGGACCACAGCCCTAATGTATATGCATTATCAGCTGTATTATCTTTTGTATTATCTTTTATTATCTTTATTTATTTTTATTTTGTTTATTATCTTTTCTACAGTTAAATTAATGACTTCCCAACAAATGGAAATAAAAATAACATTTCTACTTTTTGTATACACTTCTGTGCAAATTTGTTCCACCAAGCCAGCTGCATATTCTCTCTTTAAAAACACCTATTTTAATTTTGTAGATTCTAAAATATAAGTTTTCTCAAATGGCCTTTAACCAGGGCTCTCTTTTGGTGAAATGGATGACAACTATTATAATGTAAAAGTGAATCAGAATAAGTGGATTTATAATAGATACTTGATGTGAATTTTTTTCCAATAATATCTTTAGTTATTTCACTAGTAAAATGAAAAAAAAAAAAAAAAATCCGTGCCACCTCATATAATCAAGAGATAAAAGCACTTAACCATTTGTGTTTTTATTAAAGTTGTTATTATTAGCAAGTGTACTCTGTGTTGATTTGTGTTCTTTTAGTTACAGCTTCATTACTTCAGCCTAGAGATCAGAGACTTAGTTGTGCAGTGATAAGTTCTAGAAATGCTGAACAACGCATCACATCCAAACATCTTTATGGCAGTCTGACACTGTTAAAGTGGCAATATTCCACACCAGACTTGCATGGTCAGAAATAAGAAGTGACATGTTTTGTCACATCTGGAGTGAGCTGAGACATGACACAAGAGCAATGGCAGATGCGTCTTAGTATCGCTGATGAAGATCTTGCCACGGATGTGTATTGCGCCCACAGGTTTTTGATGACTTTGTTGAACACCTGTTTGAAGCCAGCAAGAATACCCAAGTATACTAAAAAAGAAAAAAAATACACAAATGAAACTAAAAGCAAATGTATAGAAAAGCAGATGTTAATGCTGATTAACAACAGCTCCAGGGACTTATGTCAATCCAGAATGAATGGCATTTTTAAGTTAATCTAAATGACATCCCCATTTTACAATTTCATATATACTTCAGAATAATAACTGCAACTTGATTTTTTATGTGTCTGACTGTATGTATTGATTTCTGCCTTATTTCATGTTCATTGGTATTAGCTGCATTACCTTGGTGTATTCCTTGCATGTTACTTTCCACCTAGCCGTAACGCATGTGTATGAATTAATCATTGCCTTCTGTATGAGACAACTATAAGGATACAATGTATAAAACTACGATACAGAGTTAAAATATCCTCCGAGTGGAAAGCAGATAATGTAACAGTTCTAAAAGGACACTGTGTAGCAATACTAAACATTTTAGTACAACAATGCACCATTGTCACTTCTGTACATTATGCAAACAACTAGTCTGCATTAAAGTACTTAGTAAAATACAACAAAAGATTTGCTTTTTGATCAATTCTAATAAACAAATCTGCTGGTTAAAACTTACAAGCCTGCAGCTGAGTCTGAAACCTAAACAAAATAACTTGATTTCAAGAAGGAAATTTTCTGTTTTGCCTTGGTAATGTAACTTGAGACAAGTGATATAAATCAAATAAATCACTCCATATGTAGTCATCATATCATTTTACCCTTAAATTAAAAGTTCAATAAAAAAAAAAAAAACGCTTCCAGAGTTCTGCTGCAAACTCTCTCAGAACTGTTGATTCTAGTGTAGGGTTCCTAGGATAAAACACTGCACTCACAGCACTAAACTCTCAGTTCTGCTTTTGGTCACCTTGCTTGAGGATAGTCATAACTCTCAGAGCAAAACATCTGGACAAAGCCATGAATAATGGGGGACACAGGCCAAAAATAGGGACAAGTTTTAAATGTTACTCTTACAAACTTAGAAAGTTGATGGTATAACAGGTTTTGCATTAACATGAATTTTTCTCAAGGATATAAAGTGTAAAACTCAAACGTCAGTCATCATTTTCTGACTTCAGACCTTAATGATTTTCCAATGATTTCCAGAAAACAGCTATTTTTGGAGAAACAGACCAAAAATATGAGGCAAAAATCTGGACATTCTGAGAAAATCTGGACAGTTGAGAGGTATGAAACCTTTTGTCTATACATTAGTTAGGAAATAAGGATAACAACATGACCCCAAACAGTGAAAATGAGTCCTTGAATTCAACCCACATGCACAATCGTGGTAATGAGTCCTTGAATTCAACCCACATGCACGATCGTGGTTTGTATTCAGGAATAGCTGCAGTGAATTTAGAGTGCTTGTAGATATGTCTCCCCCTGCTGGCCTTATCTCATAGTACTACTGCAAAACACCATACACTCAGAAAAAGAATCTCGGGGCTAAAATGTTACTTTACCACATTCTGAGCACTAGTGTTAGAACCTTAAATAAATGGATTTTATTATATTTTAATTAGAAGGGATAAATGTAGTTTCATAGGACTAATATTTAATTGACGTCATTTTGGTTATTATTCCCCTTCTCTCTTATTGGCTGATTGTTCCGGAACACTTACATCATACTGGCTTGTTTCTATTTCCTTCTACACAACTGCTCACAAGCTTGTATCCAAAGCCAAAGACTTTTCTAGTACCAGATCCATTATGTGTAGCAGCCCATCTCGTGTAATTAGATCCCCAGTGGCAGTTACAGCCCTCTCTGTTAAAACAATAAATGTCTCTGCTTCTGCTCCTCATGTTCATGCATGCTAAATTTAGGATGGTATTGTCATAAGCTACCCCCACTAAAATACACAGTTTTTCTTTGGTGTATTTTCCCATTTAGGGTAATTCCTTTTTAGTTTTCTGCTTCCCATGCCTTCTTCTAACACGCTCAGCCTTACTTCCAGGTGGCAGCATTTTGACTTTAATGAATGGTTTTGTTGATTAGGACAAATGAACATAGTACAGTCAAACCTTAATTTAGGAACTTTTTAGTATATTCATTTGTTAAGTATGTAAGTCACTAGAAACACAGACCTTTTCTCAGGGGTGATCCAGAAGCATTGACTGGTTAAGGGAATTGCTTCAAGTCACTCAGTAATCAAATGGAGTCCGAGGAACTGAGATCCAGGACTACAGGATGAAGAGTGTTAGCAAATTATAGTCTTAAACCTCTGTGCTATGTAGCCAGAACAACCATATGGCAATTGTAGACACACACCACAGACAGAGAGACACTCACACACAGAACACAGACAGACACATACACACACACACACACACACACACACACAAACACAAACACAAACACACACATAATACAGGCACACACACACGCACGTGGGTATGTATGCACACACAGGCACATAGGCATGCATGCACATGCATGCACACAGGCACACATACAGGTACACAGGCACGCACGCACACAGGCACACACACAGAACACAGACCGACAGACAGACACCACACACACACAGAACACAGACAGACCGTGCGCACACACACACACACACACACACACACACACACACACACACACACACACACACACACACACACACACACACACACACACACACACACACACACACACACACACACACACACACACACACACACACACACACACACACACACACATACACACACACACACATACACGCACTCTTACTTCACCACTAGTGCAGTTTCTATTTGCGCACCAGGAGTGATTTCCTTTGTAAAAAGTGATGGCTGGTTCAACATTACAGAAAAGGGTTTGGGGTTGGCTTAATAGTGAAAGTGTTTACCCCACAGCTACAAGGCACTTGGTTTGATTCTCACCTTTGATCACTGTCCGGTAATTGGCTAGGCATGTAAGAGTAATAGTCAGCAGATTGCTTGCCTAATATTTACATATGAACCTATTCATAAGTTCAAACAGAATACTAATGCAATAGCTGTACAGCACAATTAGCATACGGTATGTGACATACAACAAGACGAACATTGGCAATGAAAGGTAAATACAGCTGCAGTAACAACAACAAGACAAACGCTGGCAATGAAAGGTAAAGCCAGCTACAGTAACAACAAGACAAACACTGGCAATGAAAGGTAAATCCAGCTACAGTAACAACAACAAGACAAACACTGGCAATGAAAGGTAAATCCAGCTACAGTAACAACAACAAGACAAACGCTGGCAATGAAAGGTAAATCCAGCTACAGTAACAACAGCAAGACAAACACTGGCAATGAAAGGTAAATCCAGCTACAGTAACAACAACAAGACAAACACTTGCAATGAAAGGTAAATCCAGCTACAGTAACAGCAGCAAGACAAACGCTGGCAATGAAAGTTAAGTCCAGCTACAGTACCAACAAGACAAACACTGGCAATGAAAGGTAAATCCAGCTACAGTAACAACAACAAGACAAACGTTGGCAATGAAAGGTAAATCCAGCTACAGTAACAACAATAAGACAAACACTGGCAATGAAATGTAAATCCAGCTACAGTAACAACAACAAGACAAACACTGGCAATGAAATGTAAATCCAGCTACAGTAACAACAACAAGACAAACACTTGCAATGAAAGGTAAATCCAGCTACAGTAACAACAACAAGACAAACACTGGCAAAGAAAGGTAAATCCAGCTACAGTAACAGCAACAAGACAAACACTGGCAATGAAAGGTAAATCCAGCTACAGTAACAACAGCAAGACAAACATTGGCAATGAAAGTTAAATCCAGCTAAAGTAACAGCAACAAGACAAACACTGGCAATGAAAGTTAAATCCAGCTACAGTAACAACAACAAGACAAACGCTGGCAATGAAAGATAAATCCAGCTACAGTAACAACAACAAGACAAACACTGGCAATGAAATGTAAATCCAGCTACAGTAACAACAACAAGACAAACACTTGCAATGAAAGGTAAATCCATCTACAGTAACAACAACAAGACAAACACTGGCAATGAAAGGTAAATCCAGCTACAGTAACAGCAACAAGACAAACACTGGCAATGAAAGGTAAATCAAGCTACAGTAACAACAGCAAGACAAACATTGGCAATGAAAGGTAAATCCAGCTACAGTAACAACAACAAGACAAACACTAGCAATGAAAGATAAATCCAGCTACAGTAACAGCAGCAAGACAAACACTGGCAATGAAAGGTAAATCCAGCTACAGTAACAGCAACAAAACAAACTCTGGCAATGAAAGGTAAATCCAGCTACAGTAACAACAAGACAAATGCTGGCAATGAAAGGTAAATTCAGCTACAGTAACAACAACAAGACAAACGCTGGCAATGAAAGGTAAATCCAGCTACAGTAACAACAACAAGACAAACGCTGGCAATGAAAGGTAAATCCAGCTACAGTAACAACAGCAAGACAAACACTGGCAATGAAAGGTAAATCCAGCTACAGTAACAACAACAAGACAAACACTTGCAATGAAAGGTAAATCCAGCTACAGTAACAGCAGCAAGACAAACGCTGGCAATGAAAGTTAAGTCCAGCTACAGTACCAACAAGACAAACACTGGCAATGAAAGGTAAATCCAGCTACAGTAACAACAACAAGACAAACACTGGCAATGAAATGTAAATCCAGCTACAGTAACAACAACAAGACAAACACTTGCAATGAAAGGTAAATCCAGCTACAGTAACAACAACAAGACAAACACTGGCAAAGAAAGGTAAATCCAGCTACAGTAACAGCAACAAGACAAACACTGGCAATGAAAGGTAAATCCAGCTACAGTAACAACAGCAAGACAAACATTGGCAATGAAAGTTAAATCCAGCTACAGTAACAGCAACAAGACAAACACTGGCAATGAAAGTTAAATCCAGCTACAGTAACAACAACAAGACAAACGCTGGCAATGAAAGATAAATCCAGCTACAGTAACAACAACAAGACAAACACTGGCAATGAAATGTAAATCCAGCTACAGTAACAACAACAAGACAAACACTTGCAATGAAAGGTAAATCCATCTACAGTAACAACAGCAAGACAAACACTGGCAATGAAAGGTAAATCCAGCTACAGTAACAGCAACAAGACAAACACTGGCAATGAAAGGTAAATCAAGCTACAGTAACAACAGCAAGACAAACATTGGCAATGAAAGGTAAATCCAGCTACAGTAACAACAACAAGACAAACACTAGCAATGAAAGATAAATCCAGCTACAGTAACAGCAACAAGACAAACACTGGCAATGAAAGGTAAATCCAGCTACAGTAACAGCAACAAGACAAACGCTGGCAATGAAAGTTAAGTCCAGCTACAGTAACAACAAGACAAACGCTGGCAATGAAAGGTAAATCCAGCTACAGTAACAACAACAAGACAAACGCTGGCAATGAAAGGTAAATCCAGCTACAGTAACAACAACAAGACAAACGCTGGCAATGAAAGGTAAACCCAGCTACAGTAACAACAACAAGACAAACGCTGGCAATGAAAGGTAAATCCAGCTACAGTAACAACAACAAGACAAACACTGGCAATGAAAGTTAAATCCAGCTACAGTAACAGCAACAAGACAAACGCTGGCAATGAAAGTTAAATCCAGCTACAGTAACAACAACAAGACAAACGCTGGCAATGAAAGTAAAATCCAGCTACAGTAACAACAACAAGACAAACGCTGGCAATGAAAGTAAAATCCAGCTACAGTAACAACAACAAGACAAACACTGGCAATGAAAGGTGAATCCAGCTATAGTAACAACAACAAGACAAACGCTGGCAATGAAAGGTAAATCCAGCTACAGTAACAGCAACAAGAGAAACGCTGGCAATGAAAGGTAAATCCAGCTACAGTAACAGCAACAAGACAAATGCTGGCAATGAAAGGTAAATCCAGCTACAGTAACAGCAGCAAGACAAACACTGGCAATGAAAGGTTAATCCAGCTACAATAACAACAAGACAAACACTGGCAATGAAAGGTAAATCCAGCTACAGCAACAACAACAAGACAAACACTGGCAATGAAAGGTAAATCCAGCTACAGTAACAATTCATGTCCAAAAAATCTACTGAGAAAGAAACTTTTGACAGTTTCCCTCTTGAGTATTTCTAGTCTGTAGATTTTTTTAAGTGGCATACTGTTTGTGCTGACGTACAAGTGTTGAACTTGAATTCTATGGGTTTGTCTTCTGGTGTCCATTTACTGTAACTGCATTGTTAATATTTTTGATTGTATGTTTTGCTTTTGTTCCGTTTTGTTTTTCTAATTGTTCCTTAAAGCATTCTTAAGGATGCATGGTAACAGTACTGTAACTTCTAACTATTTCTTGAAGATGGAGCCAGGTGCAAATACTTATTTTTCATTACTCCTATTACTAATATATGTTTCAATCTTAGCTAAAACAGGAACATTGTGAACCAGTGGGCTGTATATCCAAGTAGCCTGAATTATTGTCAGGAAGATCATGCAGGACAAATGAGGAAAACATAAAACACAGAAAGGCTTCCTTTCTAAAAGCTGTTACCCTAGTACCAACCTATGACCCTATATATTGTGGGAAGAAATATCCAGGGAATTGTTATGGCTAGGTTTGTATAGGCCCTAGGGCCGATAGCCTAGTACCAACCTAGGAACCTATCATCTAGTGCCTCCTATTATGTCTTTTTGAAGTTTATAAAAATGATTTTTATACATTGCAAAAAGCATCAGCTGAAAATAAAATGTATTAGAAAGGGAGTCTTAAATTGCTTGGTTATTTCTTCCATGATGTATACTATATGATATTCCTGAACAGCCCCCCCCCCCCCCACCCATTACTCGTGTGCTAACCCTAACTGTAATCATAACCATGTCTCTATCCCCAGCCATACACATTAGGTCATTATTTAACACCCTTTCTCTAACAGTACCATTGTGCAGGCTAAGTATGCCTAAATGTGTTTTTTCTCACGTTTATTTTTGCTTTAATGTCTGATCACAAAGGATACTGTTTGTTTCATTTTGTAATTGGTTTAATTTCAGGTATTGGTGTTTGTGAGTATTTGTGTGATTGATGTGCTCTCAGATATATTTTATGTATCACTATAAGTGTGTTCAGCTGTTAGTAATATAGGCAGCTCAGGCTTTACTTGGTTTGGACTATGGACTTCAAGAAAGCATAGCCATTGTTTGACTCCTTTGCTGAAAAAAAAACAGAAAAAGAAAGATAGCAGTGACTTTAGTCTGCATGTAGCTATGTCTCCCCCTGCTGGGCATGTCCTACACTACTACGTCTACTACTACAAGGCACCCAACACTTCAGAAAATAATCTGGGGTTTAAAACATACTTTTACTGCATTCTGAGCACTGATGTTAGAATCTTATATTAATGGATTTTTGTATCTTAATTAACAGGGATACATGTGGTTTTATATGACTAACATTTAATTTGCTTAATTGTGGTTGTTATTCACTTCAGTCTCATTGGTTATTTGAGTATGTTTAAGACTCTCTCTTTTGACCTCCATTTTTCTATGGTGATTATAAAACACTTCTACCTTGCATAATTTATCTTTTGTGGTACCTTCTCAAGGTCCAAAGAAGTTATAATCCCATTTCATTTATTGCTTATCAGGTCTGTCATTGAGTATAATGCACCCTTCAGCACGTATCTTGCTAAGCACCTAAACCAGCTTGAGAGACCCTGTTTCCTCACCAAAATGATCTCAGATTTTAGTAGCCTTAGTTACTCTGATAGACTGAAAGCCCTGTCCCTCTTCTCAGTGATATACAGACTCCTGAAGGATTATCTTTGTGTAGTCTTCTGGGCTATGGATGGCCTGTCACTCTTTGCAATCCTTCATTTAAACAAAACCAGGGATAAAGCAAACACCTACTCTAGTGAACCAAACCTGCACTGACAAACCAGCAACACCAGATGACATGACAAATACCTAACCCAATGCATTTCCCATTTCTGGAATAAGCTACCCTTACCTATTAAGTAGAGTATTTCCTCTTTAAAACCAGTCATGATGACTGGATGGTTGATGACAAACATGTAACTGGGATATATATAGGGTTGCCACCTTTTCAAATGGCCAAAGTGGGACATTTTCGGGACACACATCAGATTTTACAGGCCGACACATACCCATGGTCAGTACATAGGATAGAACTTTACTTTTTTGCCTAAATGAAAGCTTATTCTTGTAGCAGTTTAGTTGCGTATTCTGTTTCTTGTAACATTTAGGTATTTTACATACAGAAATAACTATTTTATGCAACTATTACATGAAATATGGGACATAATTATGTCCTACAATCTCAGGACATTTGCCATTTTTAATATTTTTGGTCAGGACACAACTGCCCAAAGAGGGACTGTCCCTCTCAATGTGGGACAGGTGATAACCCTATATATGCAGAACGTATGATGTTCTACGTGTTTCACTGTTGCACTCATCACATTTGGGTTATTTGCCCACAGGTAGCCCTCAGCCAGCCTGAATACCACAGTCTTCGGATTTCTGCATCGGATGCTGTGGTTTCTTCCATGATGTCAGGTCGTCAGGGGTATAAAACATGCAGCTGACACCATTACATCTGTCTTTCTTGCTGTACAGTGCCCGAAGCAGAAGCAGTTCACAAGTGCCGGTCGGCTGACTCCTGAAATTTTAGTTTTCGAGTTTCAGACCCGAAGTCTTCAAAAAGATGAGTACCCTGTTGGGGATCCTTTTTTCTTGCTCTAACCAATGTCAGAAAAAATTAACAATTGTCTTGCCCGTGGAAAGCAAATACCTCAAAGAGATTTTCATTCTTACTGCATCACTTGTTTAGGTCCAGGCCATGATGTCCCTCGCTGTCAGTTTTGTGCCTTGTTCAATGCCTGAACTATTTATCATCGGGCTATTTTTGTGGCTAAATATTTTCGTTCTCGATCTCCGTATTCCGAAATGGCTTTGTTAAGCCATCTGACTACCGATCTTCCTAAAACACGTAAGGATAAAGACAGAGACAGACCGCATAGGTCCAAAACTGCCGCCAACGCTTCTGTTAAGCTAGTCGCCAGTCCACCGGTACTCAGTGAGGTGCTTTTGCAGCCTCTGATACTCACTACTACAGATTTGTAGGCCCCTACTGAGACCCATTCGGAGTCTGGTATGCTGCGAGATGCTTCGACTATGGAACCTGCAGCTGTCTCTACCTTGGATGGGTCCGAAGCTGCTGTGCAGGCACCGGCTTCTGAGGGTGTATTCAGGCCTACAGACTTTCATATTAAACCAACGACTTTGTTTCAAGCTAGAAATACTGAATTCCTCAGGCTTAAAGCTCAGACTACACCTAGAAAACTGACGACCAAACCACATACTCAGGCCCATTTGCCTCAAAAACAAGTGCTTAGAATGGCTGAAGACCTTATTACCTTAATTAGGGGAAGCCAGCCTTCCCCCTCTAAGAGACCTAGAACTGACTTTCCTTCTGATTCTTCTGATCAGGAATCTGATATCTCTGCTCCTTCTGACTACCAGGACCTACCCTTATCTACCTATGAGGATTCTGATGCAGAGGATTCCATTCCCTCTGCTTCCCCTCCAGAAGATTTTTCTTTTGGTGAAACCTTGCATACCCTTAGGGAGCATTTCCACTGGGAAAGCCAGGACTATTCTCAGTCCAAAAAGAGACTTAGGGAATTTTTAATCTTGCCTGAACACAGGCCTCTAGCCATCCCTCCCGTTCTGGCTATTGTAGATGATGTTTTCTTGGAATCTGGCCTTACCCCAGACACTTTGCCTCCAGCTCCCAGGAAACCTGACAGGTACTACAGAGTACCTGACTCTCACAAGTTCCTCTTTAAGAATCCTACTGTGGATCCAGAGACCATTTCCCAAGGACCAAAAGGCATTAAGGCTACTACTGCCAAAAAATCCTACCCCTTCCGATAGGGACTCTAGAGCTTTAGACAGATGGGGTAAGAAGGTATACACTTCTGCTACTTTGACCATTAGGGCTTTAAATTGCCAGTTTCATATGTTAAAGTATCAGCGGCATATTATGGGACTACTTAAACAGAAAATGATGTTGATTCCTGACTGTGCTGAACACAAAGAGTTGCAAGATTTAATGCATTCTGCTGAACAAGGTGGTAAACATACTTTGCAATGTGGTTTTGATGCTTTATAAGCATCTTGCAGGGCTGCTGTCATTGGGTCTGTACTTAGAAGGCATGCTTGGCTTAAGGATCAAAACTTGCCAGATCATGTTAAAGCTAAATTACTGGATGCACCCTTAAACCAAGACCACCTTTTGGCAACAAAGCAGAAGAAGTCCTCAAAAGGATGGAGGAAAAAGCTAAATCTATGCAAACTGTTAAAGATTTCTTATTATACAATGACCCCCCCATTAATATTCAAAAACATGCATGCTGATTGGTCAGCATGCACATTGTAAATCAGAGTTATAGTAATGGAAAAAGGTCCGGTCGCCCGGACTTTTTCCATTACTATAACTCTTTTTTTACAGCAATGAAGAACGCAAGATCTCCGTTGCTTCACACTGTCTCTCTATGTTAAACGGGTTTAACATAGCAAGACAGCTTTAAAAAAAGCAACGGAGATTCTCCGATGCTTTTTTTAAAAGCTGTCTCGCTATGTTAAACGAGTTTAACATAGCGAGACAGTTTGTAAAAAGCAACAGAGATTTTGCTTTCTCCGTTGCTTTTTTCAAAACTGTCTCGCTATGTTAAATGGGTTTAACATAGCGAGACAGCTTTAAAAAAGCAACAGAGATTCTCCGTTGCTTTTTTTAAAGCTGTCTCGCTATGTTAAACCCATTTAACATAGCAAAACAGTTTGTAAAAAACAACAGAGATCTTGCTTTCTCCGTTGCTTTTGCCCACATCTCTAATGTCCTGTGTAGGCATACGCATGCGCAGTGTATCAGAACTGCCGCAGAATGCCAGACAGCTGCAGAAGGGCAGCAAGGAGGCATTATACAATGCCATTATTTAATAAAAGTAATTATTTTTTTTCTTAAATAATGTCATTGTATAATAGCAATAACCCACTTCTGGGTGTGAGTAATGCTGGATTTACCCACGGTTGGCTTTGTTTGGCCAATCGGGCTTCACCCTCGTGACCAAACCACACCAACCGTGGGTAAATCCAGCATTACCCACACCCAGGCATGGGTTATTGCTATACTAGTACAGCCTCCTAGATTCAGTACGCATTGGCCTTCAAAGAACTGGTCTTTTTCCAGTCCATTCCAGGCCCTCTCAGTCCAAACCCAGGAACAGCAGACCACCAAGACTTCAGTCACAGGCTGCACACAGATCTAAGCAGTAGGAGGGGGGATCCCACTGCCAAAGCAGGGAGTAGTAAGCCACCCCCCAATGGAAAAATGGCAGAATGACTTAACCTTAACCCTTCCAAGCCCTGCTCTACTACCTGCTCCCTTAGGAGGAAAGCTCACCCTGCATGCAAAAAACTGGGAACTCATTACCCAGGACAAATGGGTTTTAAACATATTCTCCCCAAGGATACAGATTCCACTTCCACACACTACCAACCCCAAGTGGTTGGCCAGACCTCCCCCCAAATCAGTGGGTGGATGCCCAAAAGCAAGTACTCTCTCTCCTCAGTAACAGGGCTATTTAACCTGTCCAGGCAGAACAAAGGGGATAAGGTTTTTATTCAAGACTGTTTCCAGTACCCAGAAAAGAACACTCCTGGCATCCTATCCTGGACCTCTCTAGTCTCAATGCCTTTCTGGTGGTTCCAAAATTCAAAATGCTAACTCTTCAACAGCTTCTTCCTATGCTAGCCAAGGATACCTGGCTGGCAACCCTAGACTTAAAGGAAGCTTACTTGCACATCCCAATAAGGGAAGCCTGCAGACAATGCCTACATTTCAGGGTGGGCTCCATGCACTCCCAGTTCTCTGCACTTCCTTTCGGCTTAATTACTGCACCCAGGGTGTTCACAAAGTGTCTAGCTCCAGCCATTGCATTTTGCAGGCAGAGAAATATTCAGATTTACCCATACTTGGACGATTGGCTGGTTCAGGCAGAAAGTCAGGACCTGCTATTACAACATCTAGCATTTGTAAAGTAACTTCTAACCTCACTGGGGTACACCATCAATGAGAAGAAATCAAACCTAGTACCCTGCCAACAGACTGTATTCCTGGGAGCAAGCTTGAACACAACTTCCCAGATGGCATTCCTCACTCCAGAGAAAAAAGTTTATTTGACAGCCTACTTCAAACTATTGGCCACAAAAACCCAGCTATCTGCAAGGCAAATACTGCAAGCTCTGGGGTTCATGACCTTTTGCATTCTGCTAATTCCATATGCAAGACTGCATATGTGGAAACTTCAATGGTATATAAAAAGTCTATGGTGTCAATATTCTCAGGACCTGGAATCAGTGATTCCTATCATTCCTTGTCTAAGGGCAGAGTTCCTTTGGTGAGCAGAGGCCTGCTACCACAACAAGGGACTCCCTTTCACTCTACCCTCTTCCCCCCAAACACTAACAACAGATGCATCAGACTATGCATGGGGGGGCTCACATGGCAGGGCAGTGCATTCAGGGCAAATGGAACCCTAAACAGATGCACCTGCATATCAATCAAAAAGAAATGTTAGCTGTATAGAATGCTCTGACAGCCTTCAGAGATCTTATTCTTCCAGGACAACTATTGGTAAAGACAGACAACACCACAGTTATGTAGTACATAAACAAGCAGGGGAAACCCACTCCTTCCCTCTCTGCAGACTAGCCATGGCTCTGTGGGACACAGCCTTGAGCTACCAAGTGAACCTACTAGCTCAATTCCTGCCAGGCAAACTAAATTCACTGGCAGACGACAAGCAGAAATCTCATGGACCCACACGAATGGAAACTGAAACCCAAAATATTCAAGCTCTTGAGGAACAAATGGGGGACTCCAGAGGTAGACCTGTTTGCCTCCCTTCAGAACTACCAATTGAACAAATTTTGCACCAGAACTCCCCACAGACAAGCTTGGAAAGTGGATGCCCTGTCCTTTACTTGGGAAAGCATCTCAGTTTATGCCTTTCCCCCTCTGCCTCTCCTCGAAGGTTCTGCTAAAGATCAAACAGGACAAGCCAAGGACAATACTGATTGCACCAGACTGGCCACGCCAGCACTGGTACCCTCTTTTGCGCAGTCTGACACTGCTACAACCATGGCACCTGCCTCAGACCCTTTTCCTGCTGTCCTAGCAGGCGGGCCAGATTCTGCACCCTCAGCTTCAAACCCTGGACCTTGCAGCCTGGCTAATTCCCTGAGCTCACCTCCAGCAACACTCAGTAAGCAGGTGCTGGATGTCATTCTTGAGGCAAGGATGCCTAGTACTGGAAAATCCTATTCAAAGAAGTGGAAAAGATACTGTTCCTGGAGCCAGGCTCCGGGGATGGGCACAACGGTGCCCAGCTTACCTCATATTCGAGATTATTTAACAGAAATGCTCCACAAGGGCCTATCTTTCTCGTCAATTAAGATTCATGCCTCTGCCATTTCAGCACATTGTAATACTGAGCCACCCCTCTTCTCTCATCCCCTGCTAAAACAATTCCTTAGAGGGGCCAAAAATTTAAGACCCCCCCCCCCCCAGGAGATCTCCCACTCCAGCCTGGAACCTTAACTTTGTATTGGAAAAACTCACTCTTCCAACCTTCAAAACAGCTGCTACAGCAGAGTTGAAATTCCTTTCTTGGAAAACAGCCTTACTTCTAGCCATCACTTCAGCAAGAAGAGTGTCTGAATTACAGGCCCTTATGGCAGTGGAACCCTTCATTATCTTCCATGCAGACAGGGTTTTCCTCAGGACTAATCCATCCTTTGTGCCCAAGGTGGTGTCTAGTGTGGCCCTAAACCAGTCCATTCATTTGCCTACCTTTTTCCCTAATCCTCAAAATAAAGGGGAAAGGATACTGCATTCTCCGGACGTGCACAGACAGCTTAGATTCTGTTTGGACAGGACTAAGCCTCTCAACAAATCTGACCAGCTGCTAGTTAGCTTTGCTGCAGGGGCAGAGGGGAAGGCCATTTCAAAGCAAACCATTTCCAAATGGATAGCCCATTGCATTCATTTCTGCTACAAGCACCATGGAAAACCTACCTCACATTCCACCAGGGTTGCATCTACCTCTGCGGCATTTCTCAGCGGAGTCTCTACCAGGGAAATCCTGGAAGCTGCTTCTTGGAGCTCTGTGCATACCTTCACCAAGCATTACCACCTGCCTATCTTTTCTAAATCCAGAGCTGGATTTGCCACAGCAGTCTTACAGGGTCTGATTGCTGGCCCTAATGCTCTTTAACTGCCTCCACCCTTCCTTAGCTTTGGGAATCAACCCAAATGTGATGACTGCAACAGTGAAACACGAAGAACATAGTACAGTTGTGTGTACACTTACCATAAATGTAGATGTTCGAGTATATTCACTGTTGCAGTCCTGGTTACCCTCCCTCCAGCCCCCCTGACTTCTCTTGGCTCTTCCTTTCCTTCTTGTGTGGCATATATTATATCATGTGTATTTGCTTTTTGCTGGGGGTGTTACACACCATATAATTGCTTCCTATTGTGGGGGCACCTGACATTTGGGGCAAGAAAAACTGATGTAATGGCATCGGCTGCATGTTTTATACCCCTGACAACCTGATGTCATGGAAGAAGCGACAGCATCCAATGCAGAAATCTGAAGACTCTGGTATTCAGGCCGGCTGAGGGCTACCTGCAGGCAGATAACCCAAATGTGATGACTGAAACAGTGAATACACTCTAACATCTACATTTATGGCAAGTGTACACAAATGTACTTTCAGTGCAACGCTTGTAAGTCTCCCAGCAGTACTAGATGATGTGGCTGAGTTTCTGGATGGTCTCTTTGGCTAAAAGCTCAGTAAGAACTTGTGAACCTTTATGAACTATGAAGCTTTTTTCCAATTTAATGTAGTTAAGAATCTTGCCTTCCCCAACACTTCTATTAACTCATGAACCTTAGGTATACAGTAGCTGTCAAATTTTGTTCAGCTTCCTAAATGATTACAGAACCTGATTGTTTCCTGGGTTTCTGGACTAGCTTAATAGGGATGGTCCACTCAGTTTTGGACTCCTCAATTAGCCCCCTAGCTGAAACATTGTCTTAGTATGTCTTGTAATGCCTTTTTTGTGACTCTGGTATTTGGTTGGGTTTCAGTTTAACATTCTGTCCAGAAGTAGCCTCATCATGATGTTAAATCATACCTCTCAACATCTTAGAGCAAGAAATCTGGACAAAGCCATAAATAATGGGGGACAAAGGCCCAAAAATAGAGACGTTTTTAAAATATTGTTCTTACAAAGTTAGAAAGTTAATAGAATAACAACTTTTACATTAGCATGAATTTTCTGAAGGGTATGAATTCTGAAACTCAAATATCTGCAATTATTTTCTGACTTCAATGTTCAATAATTTGTAAATTATATGACAGAAAAGCACAGTTTTATGAAAAATTGACTAAAAAGATGAGGCAGAAATCTGGACATTCTGCAAAAATGTGTACATTTGAGAGTTATGTGTTAGTTTCTTCACCAGTCAGATTCAAGTTCTGAAACAACTGCCTGTTTCATAATAATGTTTCTTAAAAGATCGTGAAGCATATGTTTTATAATGTTTGTTATTGTAATGTATTCAATTATGCCCATTCTATAGTGCATAATGATGAATGAAGAGTTTGTTTTTTGTAAAGGACTCTTTAATTACGATTTTACACTATGCAATTTATTAATTGATTATAACTGTGTGCAGTATTTAAATGAATGTTTGATGTAACATTTCTTTTGGTTCTGAAGAAGTTTTTTACGAAAGCGTTGAATAAAGTGGAAGTTACGCTAGTCTGTGGTTTCGTATTTTCCAGCCTTGAGCAGTGTACCATTTCCATAAAATGCAGGCACAGAGGTCAGTTTTCTTTACTAAACTGACTAACTCTACATCTACACTAAGTACCAACGTTTGCACTTCTTTCTTTGGTTTCAGAACATAGCCTTCAACCTCTTAGCACAAAAAATCTGGACAAAGTCAAAAATAATGGGGGGACAAAGCCCCCAAAATAGGGCTAAATTTTAAATATTACTCTTATAAACTTAGAAAGTTGCTAGAATAAAACATTTTGTATCACCATGCATTTCCTGAAGGATATGACATCTGAAAATCAAATCTCTGTCATTATTTAGTGAATTCAGTCCACAGTGATTTGCTACAAACATTTAGAAAAACACAAATTTTATTAGGACCAGACCAAAAATATGGAGTTATGTCATTAAATGCTTTTAGTTAATGGTAAACAGGAGTTATGGCATTAACAGCTCCTAGTTAATGGCATATAGGACATATGACATTAACTTTTCCTAGTTAATGGTATGTAAGAGTTATGGCATTATAACTGGTCCTAGTTAATGGTATATATGACTTATGGCATTAACCGATCCTAGTTAATGGTATATATGACTTATGGCAGTAACCAGTCCTAGTTAATGGTATATAGGCGTTATGGCATTAACTGCTCATAGTTAATGGTATATATGACTTATGGCATTAACCAGTCCTAGTTAATGGTATATAGGAGTTATGGCATTAACTGCACTTAGTTAATGGCATATAGGAGTTATGGCATTAACTGCCCCTAGTTAATGGTATATAGGAGTTATGGCATTAACTGCTCCTAGTTAATGGTATATAGGAGTTATGGCATTAACTGCACTTAGTTAATGGCATATAGGAGTTATGGCATTGTTGTGTCTTTCGGCTTTTCCCAGTTAGGGGTCGCCACAGCGGAACTCTGGTCCGCTAATGATTGGCAGTAGATTTTTACGTGCCGAGTTGCCGGCCCTGATGCACAACCTTCAATGAAGGTACGCTCATTCACCATGTCTCCACACAGAAGACGCTCTAGCTGAGAATTGAACAGGACAACATCTTACTGTGAGGCAACAACGCTACCGCAGCACCACCACCGCAGTTATAGGAGTTATGGCATTAACTGCCCATAATAGAACTTATGGCATTAACTGGTCCTCGTTAATGGTATATAAGAGTTATGGCATTAACTTTTCCTAGTTAATGGTATATGAGTTATGGCATTAACTTTTCCTAGTTAATGGTATATGAGTTATGGCATTAACTGCTCATAGTTAATGGTATGTATAACTTATGGCATTAACCGGTCCTAGTTAATGGTATATGGGAGTTATGGCATTAACTGCACTTAGTTAATGGCATATAGGAGTTATGGCATTAACTGTCCCTAATGGGACTTATGGAATTAACTGCTCCTAGTTAATGGTATATAGGAGTTATGGCATTAACTTCCCCTAGTTAATGGCATATAGAACTTATAGCATTAACTTTTCCTAGTTAATGGTATATAAGAATTATGGCATTAACTGGTCCTAGTTAATGGTATGTAGGACTTATGGTATTAACTTTTCCTAGTTAATGGTATATAAGAGTTATGGCATTAACTGTTCATAGTTACTGGTATACAGGAGTTGTGGCATTAACTGCTCCTAGTTAATGGTATATATGGCTTATGGCATTAGCTGCACTTAGTTAATGTATATAGGACTCATGGCATTAACTGGTCCTAGTTAATGGTATATATGACTTATGGCATTAACCAGTCCTAGTTAATGGTATATAGGAGTTATGGCATTAACTGCTCCTAGTTAATGGTATATATGGCTTATGGCATTAGCTGCACTTAGTTAATGTATATAGGACTCATGGCATTAACTGGTCCTAGTTAATGGCATATATGACTTATGGCATTAACCAGTCCTAGTTAATGGTATATAGGAGTTATGGCATTAACTTCTCCTAGTTAATGGCATATAGGGCTTATAGCATTAACTTTTCCTAGTTAATGGTATATAAGAGTTATGGCATTAACTGGTCCTAATTAATGGTATGTAGGACTTATGGCATTAACTTTTCCTAGTTAATGGTATATGAGTGTTATGGCATTAACTACTGGTATACAGGAGTTGTGGCATTAACTGCTCCTAGTTAATGGTATATATGGCTTATGGCATTAGCTGCACTTAGTTAATGGTATATATGACTCATGGCATTAACTGGTCCTAGTTAATGGCATATATGACTTATGGCATTAGCCAGTCCTAGTTAATGGTATATAGGAGTTATGGCATTACCTGCCCCTAGTTAATGGTATATAGGGCTTATGGCATTAACTGCACTTAGTTAATGGCATATAGGAATTTTTTGCCTTTGTTTACCGGGAAAGTCCGACTGATACCCATTTTTCAGCAGAGGCTAGGGGAGCGAAGTTCCATTTGCTTACTTTGCATTATACTAAGTTCCAGTCAAACACAGAGTCGTTACATTTCTATTTACATTTATATTCAAACAGTAGTTAGTTACATTTATACATGCTAAGATTTTACAGAGATAAATGCAGATACACTACATTCATGGGTTATTTGAATACACGCTGTGAACCTTGTAGATATATTTCATTCATGTGTTACTTGAATATATCTCATTTATTGCTTCTATTTTTTTCATTATTGCAATTTTTCACTGTTGTATTATTACAAGTTTCCTTCTATGTAATAGTACTACTTGATTTTTCTCTGTATGTGTATTAATATTTTCTTTGTAAGTAATTTTGTGGAGCTTTTCTCTCTGGGCCTCCACAGAAAATGGGCTCATTCCAGGCCCAGTGGACTTTCATGGTTAACAAATGCAATAAATAAAAATAAATAAATAAATAAATAAGGTAGAAGTTACTAAAGAGAAAGCACACGTGCAACTTAGCAGATTGTACAGGTGGCAGCTATGTATAAGATTGTTTTATCATTTCAGTGAGAGAGTGAGAATATTATGTTTAAGGAGAGTATTTGGAGAGTATCGTACAGTGAAGACAAAGTTTTAACCCTGTGATGAACATGTGCAGGACCAGGACTGGTTAAGATGTTATTTAAGCAGTGGCGTAAAACTGCTGAGTTTGTCGGATAGTTTTATTTGCATGGGGATACTATTTGAGAGTTTAGCAATATTTTGGGAGTACAGCAAGTCTCCTGCAACATTATTTCACTTATTTGTAAGTAATAAGATTTGGTTACTAGAACAGAGGTCCCTTGCTGGACCGTAGAGCAGTAACAAGTTTTGTAGTGCAGGACATTTTTTTGGATGATTGAGTTTGTGTGCTGTAGTTGTGAATATGTTAAACAGTTGTGCAGTTTAATTGCTTTAAGATATGACAATAGTGGGTCCTATGAGGGAGATTGGTGTCAAATTTAGCTATTTTATTGCAGCAGGAAGCACGTTTCTTTCTTTGAGTATTATTTAACTTTGTTAGGATAAGAGTGGCATATAAGAGTGTCGGCAGTAAGAAGGTGTGGCTAAAGATTTTCTTGCAGTATCTGTAAGGAATCCATTGATCCTACAAAGGAAGCATAGTTTTTGGTGTGTAGATTTAATGGTGTGCAGTATATGATGGTCATATTTGAGATTGTAATCTATTATAATGCCTAGAAGTTTACTGTGAATTACAGTTTCAATGACAGTATTATTTGCTGACTTTATGGTAAAAGATTGATTGGGCAGGGGTACGGCAAGGGTGGGGGCAGATGTGTTAGTGTCTAAAAGAGAGAAAATTAATTGTATAAAGTAAAAATTAAACTGTGTGGGACAAAGT
This sequence comes from Protopterus annectens, assembly GCF_019279795.1. Taxonomy (NCBI): domain Eukaryota; kingdom Metazoa; phylum Chordata; order Ceratodontiformes; family Protopteridae; genus Protopterus; species Protopterus annectens. The sequence continues at coordinate 1,028,772,034 of NC_056733.1, forward strand.
CTTTCATATTGTCTATTTTTGGAAAGGGACTAGTGGCATTTTCAGGGTGAAGTAGTTTATTTAGTGATGACCAAAAAAGTTTTGGGTTACTTATATGTTTGTCTTGTAGGCTGGTATAGTATGTTTGCTTATCCTGTTTCACATGGAGTTTTGCAAGGTTTCTAAAATGTCTAAATTGTTGAAGGGCATTTTGAGTTCTATTTTTATATCAAATATTCCAGGATTTATCCCTTTTATTACAATTTTTTTGTTTCCTTTGTCAGCCATGGTGCAGGGTTGGACTTTACTCTTTTATTATGTACTGGTGCTAGATTACTTAAGGTCTGTAAGGATATGTTATGAAAGTGTCCTACAGCAGTATCTAGCGGCATTGTTCTAAGTACATTCCAGTTAATCTTTGCAGTGTTTCATTAAAAATATCTTTGCTGAAATTGGTTTTATTTCATATTTGATCACAGATAATATTTATCTAGGTTATGGTGAGTTCTAATAACATATATTGGTATGTGGTCACTTATGCTCTCTGAGAGACAACCTCCTTTTTTCAGTTTGTCTGGTTTGTTTGTAAAAATCTAGTGTGATCCTGAAGTTTTTGTCTGAAGTCATACGAGTTTATGGCTTCAGTGGGGGTAGTGGAATTCGAGTTGCCAGTCTATATTTAAGTCTCCAGGTATTATAGTTGCATGGTTAATTTGTTGGGATATCCAGTACAGAATGTTTTCAGCCATGTCAGCGTTATTCCCTGGTGGTATACAAATCGCTGTTAAACATATAGTTTTCCTAGTGTTGATTTTTAGGAGTGTTGTTAGTAGTTCAGCATTGTTAAAGTTGGGCATTTCCTTTGGAAGCAAGGTAATGATTAGGTCATTTTTATAAGTGATTGCTACACCACCTGCATGCTTGTTTTGTCTTCTGAGTATATTGTATCCTGGGGGGGGGGGGCGATCTCGGGGGGGGGGCATCTCATTATCTTTTATTTCTTTTTTTAACCAGGTTTCAGTAGCTATGGCTACATCAAGAGTATGGATATAGCCTTGTTTGAGCTGGGGATTGCTGGAGGAAAGATCATTGTGTGATTTCCTGTTGGCAGACTAGTTTAAAATGGTTTAGTTCTGCCTGTATATAAGCCTCACCTTTGTGTATAGCTGCACACTGCACAGTGGGGTTAGCGGCGCCTTGTATAGATGCAAACACCTAGAAAAATATTATTTTGAGTTAGCAGTGCCTTGTGTAGAAGCAAACACCTACAGAAATATTATTGTGAGTTAGTGGTGCCTTGCAGACAAGCAAACACCTAGAAACTATTTTTCCCCCTAGACACCAGTCCGTGAAACCCTCCCAGGTTCCATGCTGCTCTGGCAGCTGTACACTTCTGCACTGCAGACAATTCTGCTGAGCACTGAGCAGCGTTATCCCACTTTTCATCCCTGATCTTCTATAGAATAAGTCCCTTTGTTAATCCCAAAGCAATAGCTAATCTAATTTGCCCTCTCACAAATTAGTACTTAAGAATTACCTGCTACTATGGACAGTCAGTTTCCCAACATTTCTCCAACCAGCCTGATTGACATGGGCATCCTGAGGCAATGTTGAAATCACCTCATGTATACTGACAGCCACTTCCTCCTAAAGCAAAGAAATACGTATGTGAGAGATCTAATTAAACCATGAAATTTGAATAAGTCCTCTCATACAACAATAATCAAGACATCAAACAGGTTGTCAGCACACAAACCTCTCCACTCACACAAGAGAAGGTCAAGATACATAAACCCACATGCACAGAGGTTCTCACTAAGAGCCTACCAAAAGGCGAGAGACCTCCCAAGCACAAACAACCTACACACATTGGTACATGAACAGAATCCACCACTACATATAACAACATGCATATCAGTGTCTCAGTAATTAAGCCCCCTAAGGCAAAACACTCAAAACTTAATGTCCTAGTCATAGATGACTGAATAGTGAGGCACACAGCTATCCCCATCACCAGCTTGGACAAGGAGAAGGTCACAGTCAGCTGCCTGTCAGGTGCCAGGATCCATCAAATCTCACATGCACTCAAGTCACTCAGCAACAATCAGACTCATGACTCTGTCATAGTACACGTTGGGGTGAATGACTTGAGATGTACGTCTCTGGATTATATGTGGAGAGACATGACTGAGCTCTCAGATTATTTGGCCCAGGTGGGTATGACCCTAACCCTAAGCAGCATTCTACCTTCATGCCACAATAAAGACAAAAAAATTATTGATTTCAACAATTGGTTTAGCTTCTGGTGTCACTCCAGGGGGATCCAGTATCTGACAGCCTGGGAGAACATGGTTGATGGACCACACTGCTTTGCCAGAGATGGCCTTCACCTGTCTCCTCAAGGCAAAGACACTTGCCTGTCACACAGTGCCTTTTTTAGGCAATGTCAAAACAACAAAACTTCTGACATAAAGAAATCTACTAGAGACAAACTCAAGGTCATGCTGCTTAATGACAGGAGCCCAAACAGGAAACTGCAGTCCTTGGAAGCACTCCTCACCTTGGAAGATGCTGACATCTGTGCAGTCACTGAGACTTGGTTCAAGGCCACAGAGAGCTCCCCCGGCCATACAAGGCTACAATATCTTTCACATGTTCAAAACCTCAAAACAAGCGGGAAATAACCTAAGGTGGAGTTGTATTCATTTTCATTAAATCCAAATGCACCTTGAGACTGGTAAAAACAATATAACTCTATTGAGCTACTCCAGGTCCAAATAACTATAGGCAAAATACCTTACCACATCATTGCTCGCTAGATGTCCCCCACCATGAACCAGGAGAAATACACCGCCTATCTGTACTTGCTAGAGTCGCTCAGTATACAGCCAAACACCTTAGTCATGGGAGATTTCAACAATCCTTCCATCAGTTAGGCAACTTAGATGAGCACAAACATGATCACTCTGAGGTTTCTGGATTTTGTTAATTCAAATGCCCTGGAACAGTTGGTCTGCACCCCCACAAGGGGCTCAAATGTCCTAGACCTAGTGCTCACAAACATGGGGGGGGGGGCACTGCATTACCTGCTGTGTGTTGCCCTCCCTGGTAAGGTCAGACCATAAATCAGTCTTGTCTGAAGTAAAAATCAGACCTGAAAAACCCCACTGGAGCAAAAAAAAAAAACTGAAAAATTTCTCCAAAGCAAACTATAGTCTACTTAGCGATGGTATAACAAGTTTCAAAGCACCTGCTAACACTGCCACCGACTCCTATGCAAAAGAGTACACAAATGCCCTGTATAGCCACTTAAACAAATGGATTGACTCAGTACCTGACAGGACTAAAACCAGGTCCTCCATAAAAAACAAGCCACTCTGGTGGACTGTAAGTATAAAGTTATATAACAAAAGAAAGAAACTGGTATCTAAGAACAAGAGGAAAATTACTCAACACAGGAAGGATACCCTCCAGAGCTTGAACAAACAAATCAGATAGCTTATAAAGTCCTCTAAGGCTAGTTATGAGACAAAATTAGCATCCCTATCTAAAGAGATCCATAAGGCATTCTTTACCTACATCCAAAACGTAAATGGGAATGCCCAGCTGTGTGCCAAACTTATAGTGACAGTACCACTCACAATGAACCTGAGGAAATTGCCAACCTGCTAGCTGACAGATTTGGCAATAACCTCACACCCCCCATGTCCCCCACAAGCCATACCTCAAAGCATTCCTGACACCAGTCCTCTAGAGAGTATCTTCAAAGACCAGGTCATACAAGCTCTCTCCAAGGCCAAAAACACAGCTTCTGTAGGACCAGATAACATCCCAGGTTGCTTACTAAACAATCTCAAACAAGACCTAGCAGGACCACTTGGCACTCTCTTTAACCACAGTCTGAGCATTGGCTTTGTTCCGGCAGAGTGGAGAACAGCAGCAGTAATTCCCTTGCACAAAGAGGGTTCATCAACTGACCCAAGAAACTGTTGGCCCAAAATCCTAATCAGTCTTATCTACAAGGCCATGGAAAGAATCATCATGGATCTTATCAACAAGGACACGTGACCTTCAAACTCTTGACCCAACTTCATCAAGGGTAGATCTTGCTTATTAAACCTGGTGGACTTCTTTGAGAATGTCATAAAAGCCCTGGATGAGGGAAGAACAGTACATACCACCTGTCTTGATTTACTCAAGGCTTTTGACACAATCCTTCACTCAGGGATCATTGAGAAACTCTCCCAGTTGAGGATTAACCCATACGTCACTAGATGGGCAGTAGGTGAGTTAACTGGATCACCGGCAGAACCAATACTGTCAAAGATGGGGTGTCCACCTCCACCAGTAGAGCAGTTATCAGTGAGGTACTGCAAGGATCTGGTGTCTATATTAGAACATCGAAGTGTCAGAACTTCGAATGTTCTGATATTGAACACAATTCATTGAACGCTGACAACACTGAACATTCAGAACAGCAAATTTTTTCCTAGGGAAAAAATTTGCTGTTGTGAAACACATACACACAACACAAGCACTCCAAACAAACAGCAATCCACACACATACACCTAAAATCTTACATCTAACCCTACACTAAACTGTACATAACCCACTAACAATCCACTTACCTTAACCCTAACCCTAAGGTCTATCACTATCGCGCACTCACCCGTGTCCTAACCCTAACTCACTTAACCCGCCCTAACCCTCACGTCCACACAATTGCACACTTACCTGACCCATGCCCTAACCCTAACTCACCTAACTTACCTGAACCTGACCCGTAACGTTCCACCACAGCGCTGAAAATAGCGAAGTGACAGAAACTGACAACAGAATTCTTTCCCTAGGAAAAAATTCAGTTTTCTGCAGCTTCGCTATTTTCAGCGTTCGCTGAATAGGGTTCAATATTAGAACATTCAATGTTCTAACATAGACCCAGGATCTGTGCTGGGCCCTCTACTGTTTGGAATATATTTCTCTGAGGTCCAGGTGAAAGGACAAACAATGTTTGCAAGTCATAATTAGAAGGTACAATTACAGGTAGAAATTAGCTTCAGCAGCAATGGCTACAAAGCACCAGTTAGATAAACAGAAATCAATTGGTAAAGTAAGTACAAACATAAATGTCAAACATTCATGGAACCCTTGCATCCTGCTAGAGAGGGGGAGAAGGAACGATGAGAGAGTGTGGAGGGAGTGAATTAAAGCACAAAAGAGGATGGAGCACAGAAAGAAGATACATGTGAAAGATACATGTTATGGCATTAACTGGCCTGAGTTTTGGTACATTGAAGCAGTGGCATAGCTGGCTTGTCTAGTACCTGGGGATGTTCTCCAAACTTGTGCCCACCCTGCCAGTTCTTCATTAATAAAGCAAAATAAAGGTCCAATCCCATTAATAATCCTGTATTCCAGATATATGCCCCTTGCATGACCCAGCTCTTCTCTGGATGAGGAAAAAGAAAAAAAAGAAAGAAAAAGAAAAAAAAAAGTCCGTCCCTGTTCTACTGGCAGCTTAAGCCATTCAGCCAGCTGTACACACCCCTCCCTTGACCCAGCTGTTCACTGGAAATATAAAAAAAAAAAAAAAAAAAGACGAAGAAAATAAAAATAAAAAGGTCCTATCCCATTCAGTCTAATTCAGATACACATCACAAACCCCTTCCTGCCCCAGCTCTTCATTGGAAGATCAAAAAAATAAGTAAATAAAAATAAAAAATATAAATTAAAAAAAAAAAAGTTCCACCACATTCTGTTGGCACTTAAGTCAGATGCATAACTCCTCCCTGCCCCAATTCTTCATTGGAAGAGGGAAAAAAAAAGGTCTGCTCATCTCCTTTAGACTGGCTGTACAAGCCAATCAGATTCAAGCCCCCTCCTTCCTCCAGCTCTTCATTGGAAGACCAATAAAAATAAAAAAATAAATAAATAAGAAACCGTTTGTTGTCTTTAAATCCGTAGCAAGCCGATTGCTACATTTGTAACAATCGGCTTGCTACAGCTTACCCCTCACAAAGCGCTGATGCACTGAACTCCCTTTCTGTACTGCCATTCAGAAATATTGATATAGAGAGAAAGAAATATGCAGGAACCGCACTTCACAATCATGCCGCTAACATATTGCTCTCGAGGAAGCTTCTGCCTTCATCCCACTTGAAAATGCTACTGCACTGAAGTCTATAATTGCCTGACCTTAAGGCATCGGCATAGCTGGGGCATTATTCTAGATCTATAGGGTATCTTAGAGCATTGAGTATTTCCTTTTGTATGCCTGCTTTGAAAAATAAAAAAAGACTAGTTCTTTAGCTATAGGCTTAGCATTAGCTTTACATTGGAAGATGGCTTCAGGATAGTTAGTTGCATAGTCCAAAATAAGTTATTAATATTTTTATTTAAGTGTTTTTTTTTTTACAGAAGACACTAATAACATAATTTGCTAACATTTACTACATTTAAAAATAACATTCACTAACACAGATTTGAAATATGAAATAGTGACTTAACTGCATAGAATTAGTTCCTATTCATCCCACACCATTAATTTCTGTGTTAGAAAGATAGGTCTCATCTGTCTGCCTGAAGCAGGCCAATAAGGGCACTCCGAATAACATTCTGGTAGCAAGCTCCACAGGTGAGGGGCCTGATAACATATTATAATATAATATAATTTATAAACAACCCTGTTTGTGTGCTTACAGTGATAAAGTATTACAGAGCTACTTAGATTAATCTTTTGTTAGATACTGATATTTTAAGCTTATTACTCACCTTAAACTTTATCTCTTCTCCCTGCAGGGTCTGGACCTGGTCCATTTGCTACACTCACTCTACTCCCCACCCTGCACCCATTCCCACACACCCACTATAACATTAACCTTATACCTAACCTGACCCCTCCCAGACCTCTCTTCTACCTATCCCATAACCCCCCCTAATTATTCCCCCAGTCATACCATGCCTCCGAACTACTCTACCTCCCCACCCATTCTAAATAGGGCCATATAGTGCTGCATCCCCTAAACTATTGCTATCCTGCTCATATTCATTCTGTTATCACTCTTCACTCAACCACCATCATGTCCTTCCCTACTATAACTTTGATTTCACTTCTCTCACTTACACTCTCTCTCTCTCTTAACAATAATCACAACTTTCCAGACACCCAACATACCTCCTACACCCACCTGTACAACTACCACACACAAACGACATTTATCAAGTTACTCGGACATCCACCCTAGCTTATTTACAGCTAATACCTCTGTACTATCCAAAGTAAAACTTCTACCTCTCTAAAGACACCCCCATTATCACACCACCAGGAGCAACTATACCATTTCTAGGAAAAAATTGATAAGTATAACCCACATAATTTGCCAGAGCATTATACCTCAGTGCAGTTATATAAAACCCAACCCAGCCCCAGCAATCCTAGCAAATTTCTCATGCTATCAACCATAAATTTCCAAAGCTGTAGAAACAAGATACCTGAACTCCATACAATGGTTCAATATCTGTCTCTCCAATAGGCAACAATCCACCAAATGGCAACAGTCTTACTCTCCCTTCCTCAATACATCCACAGGGGTACTCCAATGCTCCATACTTGGTCCTCTCTTATTTAGCATCTTTATTAACAACTTTCACTCCAGTCTCCCACAATGCTCAGTAATCCAGTATGCTGATGATTCTAAAATAATATGCACTGCAAATTCCAGCTCTGAACTCCAGCAAATCACCCAGAATGCCCTCACCTCTACTGAATCTTGGATGCTTAACAATCATCTTGCCCTAAATCCACGAAAAACTAAACTAGAACGTTTTAACCCTAAGAAAACAACTCCCCTAGTTAAAAAACCTCTTCACTATACAAGCCCAAGGCAATACCATTATAGAAGTTGTCCCACACACTAAATTACTAGGCATTATTATAGACGAAAACCTTAACTTTGACCTACACATAAACAATAACTTCAAAAAACACACCAAAACCTCGGTATGTTATACAGGCACCAACACTTTCTTAGCCTCTCTACTAGACAAACCCTTGCAACTACCTTTTTATTGGGTCTATATCAGAACATCGAAGTTTTAAAACTTCTAATGTTATAATATCGACCCATTTTGAACGAACGCTAAAAATAGCGAAGCTGCAGAACACTGAAGTCTTTCCTACGGAAAGAATTCAGTTGGCCGGTTCTAGCGCTGTGGTGTAAAGTTACGGGTCGGGTTCAGGTAAGTGTGCGATTGTGTGGTCATTAGGGTTAGGGTGTGGGTTAGGTGAGTTAGGGTTAGGGCGCGGGTTAGGTGAGTTAGGGTTAGGGTGCGGGTTAGGTGAATTAGTGTTAGGGGCGGGTTAGGTGAGTGTGCGATAGTGACGGACCTTAGGGTTAGGGTTAAGATAAGTTCATAGGTTCATAGGTTAATAGGTTGGTACTAGGCTATCGGCCCTAGGGCCTATACAAGCCTAGCCATAACAATTCCCTGGCTATTTCTTCCCACACTATTTACTTCCCTGGACCCCTGTCTAGCAGGGCGACTGATATGATCCCCGGGGTGAATTTCCTTTCTCCCATCCAATCATCAAGGTTCCTTTTGAAGAGGACCAAAGAGGCACTCTGCTTGACATGTATGGTCAATCTATTCCAGAGTCTTGGGAGTCTCTGGGTCAGGAACCTATCCCTCCAGCATGTTTTGTTTATTGTGATGACAAGGTTTAGATCCCTGGAGCGTGTGGCTCTGAGGGATTGGGATTTCTTTAAGTGTAACATGTCCAACAGCCCTGGGTTTGACATGGCCTTGTATGTTAAGCAAAGATCGCCTGTGAGTAGACGATATGCGACAGAGTATAGCTAGAGTTTTTTAAGGCGGTCAGCGTAGGGAATCTGCTTTAGGCCTGTGATTCTTTTAGTGAGGTATTTCTGTGGCCTTTACAGTTGTTGCAGATGTCTTGAGAGGTACATACCAAATGGAGCATTGTATTCTATAATGGGTCTAATGAGGGATGAGTACAGTGGGACAATGACCTCCTTTTTTATGGATGAAAAGCCCTTAGTGATGAGGTGTGCCACATAGAAGGATTTCCTGACTGTTGTGGCGATGTGGTTATCGAAGGTGAGACCACTGTCCACCTGTGTCCCTAAGTCTCTTATCAAACTTTCGGTGTTTAGTGTACTGCCACCTATATGGTAATTCACGGATACATGTTTTTCCCAAAGGGATAACTATACATTTCTTGGCATTGAGCTTGAGCCCATGGCTCTGGCACCAAGCATCTGTTTCTGTAAGGCCCTTTTGTAGAGTATCCACATCATTTGGGGATTCAATAATGGCTCCCAGTTTGCAGTCATCTGCAAACTTTGTTATCCAGAGTCCCTTAGTGTTGGCCTGTACTTCAGAGAAGTAGATGCCAAACAAGAGCGGTCCCAGGACTGAACCCTGAGGTACTCCACTTGTCACTTGTCTGGAGCTTGATCTGGAGTCGGCTACTTTTTCAGTATGGGTTCTATCAGTAAGCCAGTTAGCAACCCATTGGGTGATGTAGGGATTAATGCCCAGCTTAGTAAGTTTATCTATGATTCCAGAGTGGGGGATGGTGTCAAAGGCCTTGGCAAGGTCTAGATAGGCTGTGTGGACTACCTTACCCTTGTCCATGGCTCTGGAGACTGATTCGAAGAAGTCAATCAAGTTCAGGAGACAAGATCTGCCCTTCACGAACCCAAACTGGGTGGGGTCCAGTGTTTGAAGGTTGCCAATGTCTTTGTTTATAAGTTCCATGATAATACGCTCCATGGCCTTGCAGATAAGGCTTGTCAGACTGATGGGACGGTAGTTTCCGGGATCCAAGGTGGCTCTCCCCTTGTGGAGTGGGATAACTGTAGCTGTGCGCCACTCAGTGGGCACGAAACCTGAGGTGAGGCTATGATTAAACATGACACTTAGGTGAGGTGCCAGTTCATATTGTAGTTCATGTAGTACACAGCCGGGGAGGTCATCTGGTCCCATGGATGCTGTATTCTTAGCTTTGGAGAGTGTGTTTATCTATCTTAATATCTTCCGGTATTGAGATGGGCCATTTAGGGGGTGAGAGGGGGGTGAAGTTGGCACTGAATCGATCTGCCAGGATATTGGCAATATCCTTGGGATCAGTATATTTAATGCCATTCTGTTTTAGCTCAGAGCAGATCTCAGCATTGCCATTTATATTCTTGACATAATTATAGAATGCCTTGTTGTTGTCTTTGGAATCTTTGGCAATTTTATTTTCATAACTAGCTTTGGAGGATTTTATGAGGGATCTCAGTTTCTTACTGTGGCTGGTAAGGAAGTTTTTTGCATCCTGGGATTTTCCTCTTTTCTGCAACAGTTTCTTCCTTTTGTTGTAAAGTTTGTTTAGTGGATAGATAGTAGTGTATGTACAGTATAGTGTAGGGTTAGTTGTAGGATTATAAGTGTATGTGTGTGGACTGATGTTTTTTAGGTGTGCTTGTGTTGTGTGTATGTGTTTTGGAATAGCGAATTTTTTCACAAGGAAAAAATTTGCTGTTCTGAATGTTCGATATTATGTGGTTTAGATATTTTAGGTTAGATGAAATAGCGTTCGCTATTTTCATCTTTCAATAGTGTGATATAAACGCTTTTTATTAAGCTGTCTCCTTTATGGTGCCCCTTTCCTCACTAATATCCAGAATTCTACAAAATCCACACTTGATATGTGTTACAACAGAATAGCCAAATTTGCCACCAAGACCAAATTCTCATCCCACCACTGTAACTCACTGAAACAATTAGGCCAGTTGGAACTCCCCCACCATCTCTCATTCACCCAGTTACCTACAGCACACAAAACAATCTACAGACCCACTGACTGTCCTGCTCTCTCAACTCTACTTGCCAAATACCAACCCAGCAAGCAACTAAGATCTGAAAATGATATACTTCTAAAAGTAGAAAAGCCCACCTCCTCTACTCATTCACCATCGTCAAACTATGGAACTCGCTTCTACCTTCTATAAGACAAACAGACACCACAACCACCATAAAACAAATACTGAAAAATCATCTCAACTCTTCCTGGCTATGTACCTGCTCTATAACAACCCTTCCTGGCTCTGTACCTGCTCTATAACAACCCTTCCTGGCTCTGTACCTGCTCTATGACAACCCTTCCTGGCTCTGTACCTGCTCTATAACAACCCTTCCTGGCTATGTACCTGCTCTATAACAACCCTTCCTGGCTATGTACCTGCTCTATAAAAACCCTTTCTGGCTCTGTACCTGCTCTATAACAACTCTTCCTGACTATGTACCTGCTTTATAACAACCCTTCCTATGTACCTGCTCTATAACAACCCTTCCTGGCTATGTACCTGCTCTATAACAACCCTTCCTGGCTATGTACCTCCTCTATAACAACCCTTCCTGACTATGTACCTGCTCTATAACAACCCTTCCTGGCTATGCACCTGCTCTACAACAACCCTTCCTGGCTATGTACCTGCTCTATAACAACCCTTCCTGACTATGTACCTACTCTATATCAACCTTTCCTGGCTATGTACCTGCTCTATAACAACCCTTTCTGAATATGTACCTGCTCTATAACAACCCTTCCTGGCTCTGTACCTGCTCTATAACAATTCTTCCTGACTATGTACCTGCTTTATAACAACCCTTCCTATGTACCTGCTCTATAACAACCCTTCCTGGCTCTGTACCTGCTCTATAACAACCCTTCCTGGCTCTGTACCCGCTCTGTAACAACTCTTCCTGGCTCTGTACCTGCTCTATAACAACCCTTCCTGGCTCTGTACCTGCTCTATAACAACCCTTCCTGGTTCTGTACCTGCTCTATAACAACTCTTCCTGGCTCTGTACCTGCTCTATAACAACTCTTCCTGACTATGTACCTGCTCTATAACAACCCTTCCTGGCTCTGTACCTGCTCTATAACAACCCTTCCTGGCTCTGTACCTGCTCTATAACAACTCTTCCTGGCTCTGTACCTGCTCTATAACAACCGTTCCTGACTATGTTCCTGCTCTATAACAACCCTTCCTGGCTCTGTACTTGCTCTATAACAACCCTTCCTGGCTTTGTACCTACTCTATAACAACTCTTCCTGGCTCTGTACCTGCTCTATAACAACCCTTCCTGACTCTGTGCCTGCTCTATAACAACTCTTCCTGGCTCTGTACCTGCTCTATAACAACCCTTCTTGGCTATGTACCTGCTCTATAACAACCCTTCCTGACTATGTATCTGCTCTATAACAACCCCTCCTGGCTATGTACCTGCTCTATAACAACCCTTCCTGACTATGTTCCTGCTCTATAACAACCCTTCCTGGCTCTGTACCTGCTCTATAACAACCCTTCCTGGCTCTGTACCCGCTCTATAACAACTCTTCCTGGCTCTGTACCTGCTCTATAACAACCCTTCCTGGCTCTGTACCTGCTCTATAACAACCCTTCCTGACTCTGTACCTGCTCTATAACAACTCTTCCTGGCTCTGTACCTGCTCTATAACAACCCTTCCTGACTATGTACCTGCTCTATAACAACCCTTCCTGGCTCTGTACCTGCTCTATAACAACCCTTCCTGGCTCTGTACCTGCTCTATAACAACTCTTCCTGGCTCTGTACCTGCTCTATAACAACCCTTCCTGACTATGTACCTGCTCTATAACAACCCTTCCTGGCTATGTTCCTGCTCTATAACAACCCTTCCTTGCTCTGTACCTGCTCTATAACAACCCTTCCTGGCTATGTACCTGCTCTATAACAACCCTTCCTGACTATGTATCTGCTCTATAACAACCCCTCCTGGCTATGTACCTGCTCTATAACAACTCTTCCTGGCTCTGTACCTGCTCTATAACAACCCTTCCTGACTATGTACCTGCTCTATAACAACCCTTCCTGGCTATGTACCTGCTCTGTAATCTAACATATTACTTCTCCTTATATGGTTACTAAATTCCTGTGCTTTTTTCTACTAGTGACTGATGATACTTTGTCCATATTTATTATTTTTTTCATCACTTGTTGATACTGGTACAATAATGGTGATTAATATCTCTGTTTATTTATTTATTTATTTTACATTTGTTGACCGGGCTAGTCTAGCTGGATACATGTCCTTTTTCAGTAGAGGCCCGGGGAGAAAAGCTCCCACAATTAACAGAAGGTATCACAATACAATTAGATACAAGAAACTACATTAATATAACAATAAAACATTAACAACATCTAAATATACATGCTGATAGTTAGGAAAACATTTGTTGAGTTGGTCATATGACATGGTTACATGTGGAGGTAGTTAGAATACTAGATAAAATCTTGAGAGGAAGAAGAGATTTAGGTACTAGGATACCTATGGGAATTAATCTGGGTTGGAACATGGGCATAACCAGTGAGACTTAAGTAATTCTCTGAGATGAGTTTTGAATAGATTGAGTGAAGTCATCAGCCTGAGGTTGTTGGGAAGGGAATTCCATTGCTTTCCAATGGAATTAGCATAAAGAGCATCACCACCCATGTTGTTAGATTTAATGGTCAGTACCTGAATACTGTTTGAGGATCGAAGGCTACTTAAGTTGGTGTAGGGGGTCAGGATTTTGCTCAGCGAGGGGGTATTCTCTGGATGATTAATTATTTTGAATGCTTCGGTGAGTTGGTTTAATTTAAGAAGATTGGGCAATTCCAACCAGCCAAGTTTCTTGAGGTTGAGGCAGTGGTGGGTACAATAGGGTGTACCAGTTACGAATCTTGCAATATGATGGTAGGCGGTAGAGATGTTGTTGAGCTCGCGTTTGTTGAGGAATGAAAGTATCGGTGAGGCATATAGTAGGGTGGAAAGGAGATGGGTCCGAGCAATGGTTAATTTGGCATGAGGAGTGAGAAAGTTCTTGATTCTGTACATTGAGCCAAGTTTCTTGTTAACTGACTTAATAGTTTGGGCAATGTGCATGTCGAATTTAAGCTTGTGGTCAATAGTGACACCTAATAGTTTGGTGTAGGAGATGGGCTCAATGATGGTGCCATTTAAGGATTCCACAGAAAAGGTCCTGGGATTATCTAGTGGGGGTTCTTGTGCTAGGGGAGTGGTAGACGTGGGGAAAAATAGAAGCAACTTGGTTTTAGTCGGGTTGAGTATAAGTTTCAGGTCGGAGAACCATTTTTCAACTTTGGCAAAACATTGTTGGGTGGCTGCTTGGAGATTCTGGAGAGACGGGTCGGAGCAGATCAGGGTAGAGTCATCTGCATATTGAATGCAGGTGGCTCTGGGGATGACTGTGTGAAGGTCATTTATGAAAACAGAGAAAAGAAGGGGACCAAGTATGGAGCCCTGTGGAACACCAATGTTGTTTGATAGCAGGTGAGATAGACTGTTTTGAAATAGCACTGCTTGTTGCCTGTCAGTAAGGTAGTCCTTAAACCAGCTTAGGGCTAAGTTGTCAAGATGTAGGGTTTGTAGGGTGTGTAGTAATAGCTGGTGGTTAACCATGTCAAAAGCTTTCAATAGGTCAAGAAAGAGAGCAGCAGATGTTAGTTTTTTGTTACGGTTGCGATTGATTGAGTCAACAAAGGAGAGGAGGGCAGTGGTTGTACTATGATGAGGGCGGAAGCCATGCTGGGTAACAGACATCAGATTATTGATGGTAAGGTAGTGTAGGAGTTGTTTGTGAACACACCGTTCCATGATTTTAGCTATAGGAGACAATATTGCGATGGGTCTATAGTTAGATGTTTCTGTGGAGGAGCCTCCTTTGTGAAGTGGAATGATGTGTGAAATTTTCCAAATGGGGGGGATGGAGGCCTCAGTTATAGATCTGTTAATCAAGATTGATATGGGATAGGCTATGACATCAGACGCTATTTGAAGGTATTCCGCTGGGAGGCGATCAGCCGCAAGGGTGGACGGTTTCAGTTTTTTTAATAGGGTACGAATATAGGAGGTAGATACTGGTTGTAAGTTAAAGGTTAGAGGAGGTGTGTCATCAGGAAGAGTTAAGGAGGGGGGAGAGGTAGGTAGATGATTGGCTAGGGACTGGATGGTCTCAGTAAAAAAAGTGTTAAAGGTGTTGGCTACTACTTCTGGTGCTTGACCAGTGAGTTTCTCAGGGGTTGGGGTAGTTGATTTACCAGGATGGAGGAGGTTATTAAAACCATCCCAGAACTTTTTTGGGTTAGTCTGATGTTTGTCCTGGAGGTGACAGAAATATTGTTTTTTATCTCGAGTTATGTCAGATTTTGTGGAGTTTCTAAGCTGTTGAAATTTAATGCGGTCTAGGGGAGTTTTGGTAGCTCTCCATTTGTGCCAAGCCTGGTCACGGAGCTTAATTTTTGCTTTGGTTTCTCTAGTTAACCAGGGAGCTATGCGGTCCTTGATTCTAATTAGTCGATTTGGGGCGTGAGAGTGGAGAATGCTTAGAAATGTCTCATTGAAGTGTGACACACTCTCGGCTAGGGGTAGAGTATTTAGGATAGACCAATTGCAGGATTTCAGTTCCGCAAGGAATAGTTCTGGGTTGAACTTTTTCCAATTTCTAACAAGTTTGTATAAGGGTGGGTTGGTACAAGAAAATTTGTGTTTTAAAATGTAAGTGACAAGGTGGTCACTAAGGTCATTGGGGAGGGTACCAGTGGTATAGTTGTTCGGATCTTTATTGGTGAGAATCCAGTCAATCGTGCTCTCTTTTTGCTGAATATTACCAATTCTAGTTGGAGATGTAATATTTTGGGAGAAGCCATGTAGATTGATTGGATGGGGATTTGACTTGTCGGAGCATTGGGACCAGTCAATATTGAAGTCCCCTAGTACTATAGTTTCTTGAGGGTAGTTGGTGGCTAACCAACTTAAAGTTTGCTCTAGGCTATCAAGGTTCTTCCCTGGCGGAATATAGGTAACAACAAGATTAATACATTTTTGGGTGTTTAGGCAGATCTTTAGTGCAATAAGTTCTATATTAGAGATCTGGGGAGGATGCAATGGGTTCATACTGATGTTCAATCTGTTCTTAAACATTACAGCTGTTCCCCCACCCCTTTTGGTTGTTCGATCCATCCTTAGGATATTATAGCCAGGTGGAAGAATTTCTTCATCCTTAGTGGCGGGTTTGAGCCAAGTTTCTGATAGGCACATGATGTCTGGGGAATGTGTGGCTATCATAGCATGTCAGCTATGTACTTTGTTGTTTATACCTCTCTGATTGAATTCCTCTGGCATCCAACTAAATTCCTGCTTTTATTTATGTATTTTGTATATATTACTGTAATCACTAAAGGTAACATTGTTTCTAATTCTGTACCAATTAATGTTTAATTCTTACTGTATCTATGTTCTTGTTGGAGCTTTTCTCTCTGGGCCTCCACTGAAAATGGGCTCTTTTAGGCCCAGCAGTGGACTTTCCTGGTAAACAAATGCAATAAATAAATAGTATTTATTTATTTATTTATTTATTGATTGACATTTGTTGACCAGGAAAATATGATATAATATAATATAATATAATATAATATAATATAATATAATATAATATAATATGTGATGCCCAGATGCTTCAGAATTAACCCATGGAGCTGGCAGTAGCCCCTCAGAGGTCAAGCACAGAACCCGCTTAAGATATAGCTGTCTATCTGTCTATATAATTATACTGAAATAGAACTTACTCAACAATAAGAATCTCAGCAACAGTACACCAATTTTTCAAGTAGAAGAGTAGAAAGGGGTGGGGGGCAGCCACCCTGGGTGCAAAATGAGTTTACTATCAAAAGTTTGAAACTTAACTTAATGTTGTTTATAAGGTCGAGGGTAAAGGTGCAAAAGTTTAAAATTGTAGCTTGTGTTTGTGGTTTTGAGCATCGCTGTTTACAATTGGATCGCACTAAGTGGGGATCGGGAAAATTACCATTTTCCTCACTGTAGTGTAATCTTGGAGTTAGAATATATAATTAGTAGGGGGTGTGGGCACATCCCCCCACATGGACGGTGCAGGGGGGCAGTAAAAACAGTAAAAAATGTTTGTGACAATTGAGCAGAAGATGAGCGTTTCAATAAATGCTGAATGTCAATTCTAGCTTTCCAAACGTTCGACATTCTGAACTCTCAACAAAACAGTTTCCGTCCTTATTTTTCAACTATTACATTAAACACTAATATGGATTTCACTGTTTTGATAGTAAACCTGCAAAATGGGGGGGGGGGGGGGGGGCATAATCAGGAATTGTAATTCCAGTATTTTTTCCATACCAGCATTTCTTCATGTTGGTATAATAAAATGCGTCAGCGCTTCTTGTGTGTTAATCTGCTGCAGGCTATTTGCTACAGTTAAACATTGAAAACGTCTCTACTTATTTATTTTGTTTGCTCTTCAGTTTGAGTCGGTCTATGCAGGACCTGCTGTTTAGGCCTTGTATCCTTTTAGTAAGGTATTTCTATAGACATTTCAGTTGTTGCATGTGTCTGGACAGATACATACCAAAGGAGGCATTGTACTTAATGATTGGCCTAAAGAGGGTTGAGTACAGGGGAACAATGACACCCCTAAATCTAGACACAATCCCATAGTTTATAAGCTGAGCAATATAGAAAGACTTTCTTATAACAATGGACACATGCTGGTCAGAAGTTAGTTCACTGGCCACATAAGTTCTCAAATCCCAAACAACTGGGTCAACTGTTAGGGGTGTATTATCAATATCGTAGCTCCTGGGGGTAGATGACTTCCCAGAGGATACAGTAATGTATTTTTGAGCATTTAATTTCAGTCCATGATTTTGGTACTAGCTATTTATTTGGGACAAACCTTCCTGCAGGATGGCTAAGTCATTTGGGGATTGAATGACTGCTCCTAGCTTGCACTTACCTGCAAACGTAGTCAGCTATAGCCCTTTTTGTGTGATTTTACTTCAGAAAAGTAGATGCAAAACAGGAGAGGTCCCAGCACAGAACCCTGGGCAGACCACTGGTTACTGGTTGCTTTGTGGAGATGATTTTCCCTGTTTTGATTTCCTGAGTCCTATCTGTGAGACAGTTGGCATTCCAGTGGGTGACATGGGTTCATTCCCAGTATATTTAACTTTTCTATTATGCCTGAGTGTGGAATTGTGTCAAAAGCTTTGGCCAGGTCAAAGTATGCTGTGTGTACCATTTTGCCATCTTCCATTGCTTTGGTGACCTTTTCAAAACAATCCACCAGGCTGATTACATACGTACAAACAAATATTTAAGCATGGGCATTAATGCCCTTCTAGCTTGCCAATATGCCAAAACACTTGTTCCCATAATAAATGTCCAGGCTATTCTTAAAACTATCTAAACTAGTACTTGCTTTAATGTGATTTGGTAGTCTGTTCCATGCATCGGCTGTTCTGTCAGAGAACCAATTAGTACACTTCTCACTCCTATAGAATCTTCTACATAGGTTATCTGATGATTCTCTAGTACTTTTTGATAACCCCAAACATTCCCAGAGGTAGTTGTCACTAAATGCTTTATATACTTGAATAAGATCTCTTCTTAGATATCTGTAAGAGACACTGTACAAGTTCAGATATTTGAGTCTTTCATAATAACTAAGATTTTCACATCCATGGATGATCTTGGTATATTTCCGCTGTACTTTTTCCAGTTTATTCATGCTTGCTTTCTTATAGGGTTCCCATATTGTTATTCCATACTCACATTTGGGTCTAATGTAACCAACAAACAATGACTTCATCATTTCTGATTTCCTAGACTTTATAAGTCTTTTTATACAACCTATAGTTCTATAACTATCATTAACCAATTGGTTGATATGATTAGAAAAACTCGTAGCTGAATCTACCCATATACCTAGGTCCTTAATTGGGTCTACAGTTGCAATCACTGTGTGCTGTATTAAATATTCACCTTTCACTTTGTCTCCCAAATCTCATATGCATAGTTTTTGATATATTTATCAGCATATTATTCTCCTGTGCCCAAATGGTCAATTTACTCAAGTTGTTTTGCAGACGTGCCTTATCTGTAATACATGTAATCAGTTTACCTAATTTCAGGTCATCTGCATATAGACTGTAGAACACCTCAGATGAAAATTTAGGTCTGAAATATAGAATCTAAACAAGTAAGGGCCTAGGACAGAGCCCTGTGGGATACCCTGTCTGTAACCAAGGATTCCACCTGTCCAGTTGCTGTATGATACTTGCCATGTCCTAGGTGAAGATATATGGTACTGTAAGTTCTTGCTGAAGTGTTCTCAGGGTATTGTTACTATTTACATCTCCTCCCTTTGCTTTTTGGATCCAGTTTGCACAGTTCTTTTTCAATATAATCTAATTTGATTCCAGTATCTGGGGTTACCTGGATGTCACTATGACAACTTATCACCCCTGTTATGAAGCCATACTGTTTTGCATAAGATTTTGTAAATATATCTATAATACGATGTCTCTAAGAATACATTTTAGAATCTGCACACAGTTTATCAATGTGTGTGTCTTTACTCCTTCCACATCCTATGTAGCTATAAAAAGGTTTCCTGTTGTGCTCAATATCTTTATATAAATTTTCTTCAATTTTTTCTTGATCTTGTCTCACACTATGCTTAATCTGTTTGTCCAGCTTGTTTATTTCAGTTTTCAAGTTGTAGTTCGTCTTCTTTTCCATTTCTTGTATTTATTTTTTTTGTCTCTCACCTTAATCAGATATCTTGTTCTTATGGAAATATATCCCCCTGATGTTGTATACCTATATCCTGATTTTAAACATTTTTTTGATTTTTTTGCACTCAAACAATTTCCCTTTCAAAACTTTCCACATTCCATTTGCAGTTTTTCCACCAAACACCTCACTCCAGTTAGTTTTACATAGTGACTGTTTTGCTTCCATATAATCTGTAATTCACCTTCTGTGGATTGGTTTAGATTTCAGTTTGGCAGAATTATGTAGCAATAAATTAACCTTTATAACCCCATGATCACTGCACATCAATGGTGGTAAAACTTGACTTGAAGTAACAGTTTCATAGTTTCATAGTTTCATAGTATAGTACTAGGCTATCTGCCCTGGGGCATTTGTAAACCTAGCCATAGTGATGTGGCTTTTGCCACCCCATGAAATGGTACAAAAATGTACAGAATAAATCTAGAATACTGTGCCTCTGTCTAGTAGTGACACAATGAAGGTCCTCTTATATAATAGAATTAGTTTACTGTGCCCCTGTCTAGCAGTGACACAGATGTGACCCCTGGGGTAAACTTACGATCTCCCATCCACTCATCAAGATTTCTCTTGAAGAGAGTCAGTGAGGGGCTCTGCCTAATACAAACTGGGATCCTGTTCCAAAGCATGGGAAGCCTCTGGGTTATGAATCTATCCCTCCAGCATGTCCTATTCATACTTGTGCCGATGTTTAAGTCTTTAGCTCTCGTGGTCCTGATGGATTTGGATTTTTTGAGGTGGAGCATGTCCATCAGATCCTGATTGGACATGGCCTTGTACGTCAGGCAGAGATCACCTCTGAGCAGGTGGTATGTTACTGAATAGAGCTGAAGTTTCTTTAGTCTGGCAGAATAAGACATATGTTGGAGACCCTTGATCCTTTTGGTGAGGTACATTTGTGGTCTCTCCAGCTGTTGCAAATGCCGGGTGAGGTACATACCAAATGGGGCATTGTACTCAATCATGGGTCTGATGAGGGAGGAATATAGGGGTACAATGACATCCTTGGATCTGGATGTGAATCCCTTCATGATGAGGTGTGCAAGGTAGAATGTTTTTCTAACCACTTTGGCAACGTGGGTGTCAAATGAGAGGTCGCTGTCTACTTGGGTCCCTAGGTCTCTGATTACTTTTTCTGTACTCAGTGGGTTGCTGTCTATGTGATAATTTGTGGGTACTTTTTTTTTCCAAAAGGGATGACTATACATTTTTTGGCATTTAGTTTAAGGCCGTGACTACGGCACCAGTTGTCCGTTTCATTGAGGCCTTTTTGTAGGATGTGTGTGTCTGCTGGTGTATCGACTATGGCGCCTAGTTTGCAGTCATCTGTGAACTTTGTCAGCCACAGCCCTCCCATGTTTGCTTTAACATCTGAGAAATAAATGCCGAACAAGAGGGGTCCCAGGACAGATCCCTGTGGGATACCACGTGTGACTGGCTTTGAGTCTGACATTGCTCCAGTGATTTTAACTTTATGGGTTCTGTCCTTTAGCCAGTTTGCAACCCATCTAGTGACATAAGGGTTTACCTTTAAGCTGTTTAGCTTATCTATGATGCCTGAGTGGGGTATTGTGTCAAAGGCCTTAGCCAAGTCCAGGTATGCTGTATGGACTGCTTTGCCCTCATCAATGGCTCTAGTGACTGTTTCGAAAAAGTCAACCAGGTTTAAAAGGCAGGATCTGCCCTTTACAAAGCCGAACTGGGTGGGGTCAAGTGTCTGTAGGTCCCCTATGTCTCTGTTTATGAGTTCCATAATGATTCTTTCCATAGCTGTGCAGACCAGGCTAGTTAAGCTTATGGGGCGGTAGTTTCCAGGGTCTGTAGAGGCACCCCCCTTGTGGAGTGGGACCACTGTTGCTGTACACCAGTGTTCAGGTACATATCCCGAAGTAAGGCTAAGGTTAAATAGCATTTTTATGTGTGGGTTTATCTCCTCTTGGAGTTCACGTAACACGCACCCCAGGATACCGTCAGGTCCCATTGATGCTGCGTTTTTTGCTTTGTTTAGGGCGGTTCTCACTTGGACATCTGAGATGACAGGGAGATTACATTCAGCTGGGATAAGTATTTCTTCTTTTGGGGGTGAAGGAGGGGAGAAATTTGCACTGAACCTGTCAGCCAGAATGTTAGCAATATCTGTGGGTTCAGTGTATTTTTTGTTGTTGTGAACCAACTCTGAGCATATCTGAGGGTTTGCGCCCAGGTTTCTAACATAGCTGAAGAAGGCTTTGTGGTTATCTTTAGTGTCCTTAGCGATTTTTTTCTCAAAGTTTGCCTTGGATGTTTTTATGAGAGAACGTAGTTTTCTGCTAATGTTGATCAGAGATGTCTTCCCTTCATGGGATTTCACTCTGACGTGCAGTAGCTTCCTTCTTTTGTTATACAATTTGTTTATGGCTGAGGTCCACCAGACAGGATTTGTTTGGGATTGCATGATCCATGCATTCTTGGAGATGGCCATAGAAAGCATTTGTGAAGGATTCGGCATTGTGGGATGTGGTATCCACTTTCACAGTGAGCTTAAAGGATACCATCTCAGTCTTAAGATGAGTGAAGTCTGCTTTTGAGAAGTTTTTCACTGTGGTCTTTTGTGCTGGGGGTGGAGGTGGGATATGTATATCCAGGGTGATTAGTTTGTGGTCAGATCTCACTAGTGAGGGGTATACTTCCGGTGTGGAGCAGTTTGTCCCCATGTTTGTGATGATCAGGTCTAGTATATTATCTCCCCTAGAGGGAGAGGTGACTAGTTGTTCCAGTGCATTTGAATTTATGAATTCCAGGAACCTTTGGGCTAGGGTATTAGGGCTAGAATAATGTACCCAATCTATGTTTGGGTAGTTGAAGTCTCCCAGTATGATGGTATTTTGTGATACATTCATATCCTCCAATGTCTTCAGGAAGGCTGAGTGGGGTTCTTGAGATTGGGAGGGTGGTCTGTAACATGCTACCAGTTGTATAGCAGTTTTGCCTATGGTTAGTTGCACCTGTATGGTCTCTGATGCTTCATGTGTTGCTACTAACCTGGAGGTGTGGGTGTCCTTTATAAATATGGACACTCCCCCTCCCTTTGTGGTTCGGCCCAGGTTTTGGGGCCGAAAAGCATGATACGAGGTATAGTCTGGTAGCGCTGGGGTGCTCTCAGGAGCCTTGAACCAGGTTTCAGTTACTGCACAGACATCGATGTTCTCCATGCTGAGGAGTGCATCAAGTGCCTGCATCTTGAGATTTAGACTTCTGGCGTTGAGCAGCATTACCCTTAGTTTTTTTCCATTTTTGTTTTCTAAGGAGGTGGGTTTGTCTTTTGAGCCTTGCCTAAAAAGGCACTATGGGGGTGGCTGGAGCCTTAGCCAATATCTGGAAGCCCAGTGGTGACAGGTGTAAGCCATCCCTTGCGAAGCAGCGTGGCTTGTCCAACATATCATCCCAGGCAGACAGACATTGGATCCCCTTAGAATGACACCAGTACTTGAGCCAATTGTTAAAGCTGATCATCTTGTCTTTGTATTGTGGTATCATTCTTGGTGAGGGCAAGATGCTGCTCAGGGTCAGGGTCATACCAGCCTGGGCTACATAATCAGAGAGCTCCTCTATGTCTCTTTTCATGTAGTCCAGGGAGGTACGTCTCAGGTCATTCACACTAGCATGGACAATGACGGAGTCATATTTGTACTTGCTTTGGAGTGACCTGAGTGCGTGTGTTATGTGGCGGATCCTAGCTCCCGATAGACAGCTCACAGTCACCTTCTCCTTGTTCAGCCTGGTCAGTGGGACATCAATGTGCCTGACTATGGAGTCACCTATTACTAGTGTATCAGGCAAGGTGTTTGGCCTTAAGGGCTGCGATTGGTCAACACACTGATTTATTGAAGTATGTGTTGCATGTGTTTTGTTTTGAGGTGGTGGATTTTTGGATGTCTGCTTTGGGAGCCTCTGTTGTTTTGGTAAGTTTTTTATTAGAGCCTCCGAGTATGTCTTTGTGTTTTTATGTGTTTGTTTTGCAGTTGTGGTAGGTCTATGTGGGACTGGGATTGTTGTGTGTGTGTGTGTGTGGTTGCCATCTCCTCCTGTCTGGTCATGCCAGCCCTGAGTTGAGAGAGTTCAGCCTCCAGTTTGGCTATATAGTTGCATCTCTCACATGTATTTGTGTTTGTTGGGAGGAGGAGAGGGTTGTCTGTGTACATGAGGCAATTGTAGCATTGTCTCAAGATACCCAGATTGACCAGCTGAACTGGAGACGATGCCAGTAATCTACCACTCGACATGCTAGAACAGTATAAGGGAGTGGTATACCTTTAAGGGAAGTGGATATTCACAGGGGTGGTAAGTAGATGTACTGCTTTACTTAGTACGAGAGTGCTTACTTAGTAGAGAAGTATTGAGAACAAGTGCTAGGCTTATAATACAGTGAGTAGTCTGGTTATACTAAGAGTAGAGCTTCCTTAAGGGAAAATTTGAAGAGCAGACTTGGCGGAGCCAGAAAAAGTTTAACCTTATTTAACCGGCGCTGCGCTATGTGCACGACCGCGCAAAGCCGTGCAAACGCGGATTTTAAATCGTGAACTACAAAAGAGCTAGAAATGGTCCAAAACAACCAATTACTACAGCTTCTTGTGCTGAGGTCACTTCCCCAAGGACAGGTAGGCTGCTCAAGTCTCCCCACTCCCACTAGTGAGCAAAGAAACTTCCTTCTATCCAAGTAAGGTAATGGACAACACAGGAACTACACCACAGCCCAGAATACAGCAATGCCTGTAAACTGGTCTAAACTAGTCGAGGAAGGCGGGAAAACAAGGATTATTTTTTTGTTTTTTTGGTAGAAACACACAGAAAATGCAGAAACAGTGATAAATTAGTTACACAGGCTAGCACACTTTAGTGGGCAGCCTCCACAGTTAAATTAAACAAACAAACAAGCAAACTTTCGATCAAATTCGACTAAAATGTAACTTTAAGTGCAGATTTTAAAGTAATGCAGCAATCAGTTAAAAAACAGTTCAGCCTAGTTCAAGGTAAGCTACAGAAGCTATTCCAAGTGAAAAAAATCAAAGATACTTAAATCCAGAAGGTAGTCGCTTTTCTGAGTTTCCTGCTGCTAGGACCACTCTGTAAACCCACGTGGAGCTTGTCTGAGCAGTATAGCCAGAAAAAAATGCCCAGAGGCAGATTTTAAACAGTGAACTACAAAAGAGCTAGAAATGGTCCGAAACAACCAATTACTACAGCTTCTTGTGCTGAGGTCACTTCCCCCAAGGACAGGTAGGCTGCTCAAGGCTCCCCACTCCCACTGGTGAGCAAAGAAACTTCCTTCTATCCAAGTAAGGTAATGGACAACACAGGAACTACACCACAGCCCAGAATACAGCAATGCATGTAAACTGGTCTAAACTAGTCGAGGAAGGCGGGAAAACAAGGATTATTTTTTTGTTTTTTTGTTTGAAACACACAGAAAATGCAGAAACAGTGATAAATTAGTTACACAGGCTAGCACACTTTAGTGGGCAGCCTCCACAGTTAAATTAAACAAACAAACAAGCAAACTTTCGATCAAATTTGATTAAAATGTAACTTTAAGTGCAGATTTTAAAATAATGCAGCAATCAGTTAAAAAACAGTTCAGGCTAGTTCAAGGTAAGCTACAGAAGCTATTCCAAGTGAAAAAAAAGCAAAGATACTTAAATCCAGAAGGTAGTCGCTTTTCTGAGTTCCCTGCTGCTAGGACCACTCTGTAAACCCACGTGGAGCTTGTCTGAGCAGTATAGTTTAGGAACACAAACAACGTCTAGTATGTTCCATCCCCTGGTAGGTTTTTACAATCTGAAGCAATTGTTGTTCCTGAATATATGTTGTGAAAAATGTCCTTACTAACATTGTGGAATCAATATTATTCCAGTCTGTTTCTGGTAAATTTAAGTCCTCAGCTAATATTATTCTTCCCTCCTGTGTTTCATGTAAGAACTTTATGAATTCCTCTAGGTTATCTGCACTTGATTTTGGTGGTCTATACATTCCAGCAATTGTTATATGATCCAGGGTTGTCTTTGTTGTCACAGTTACACAGTCTATAGTGTTGGTGTTATCACTGAACATGTAATAATCACAGGTCTCATAACTATCTTTAATCCTTATTGTAACACCTCCACCTGATTTTTTGTTAGAATGTCTGTTATAGTAAAAACATTTATACCCTGACAGAACTGGTTTCCAGTCGTTGTTCTTTCACCATGTATCACAAACAATAACAACATCAATCTTGTGGGAACGTAGCAAATTTTCCAATAAAAAACATTATTATTAATGCTCCTAGCATTAACAACCATCAGAGATGCATCAAATGCTATCTTGAACTGTTAAATTTTTGACCTGGCAAAAATTCTGTGTAGTGTTTGTCAAATATTGCAAAATATCTGCTGTAAAAATTCTCTTCCCTGATCTTGAAAAATGCATGCCATCTTGTCTGAACATGGTGTGCCCAAAACTAGGCTTGGATGCTCTACACATTTCCATTTTTTTAAAACAGGACATTTTTTTCCATATAGGTATTTACCAAAAAAAATTTTCATTCACAGAGACCTGACTATCCTTTCTATAGGTGATTTTTGAAAAATATATCTTAACACCAGCAGCAGCTATATTATCGAAGAGGACTGTCAGTTCCCTACTAACAGTCAGAGAATCCTTACGGATGATATAATTTGTACCAACATGAATAAAATCGGATCTGTACTTCCTTACATTAAGGCATTCCAAGGCTTGTCTCACATCTTCTACTTTTGCTCCTGGCAAGCATAACACTATTTGATGTTCATTATCATCTCTGCAAATATAGATATCAGTTCCTCTAATAACTGAATCTCCAATTACAAGAATATCTTTGCTGACCAGCTCTGAGGAATCTTCAGCTTCTAATACAGTCATTTCTGCTCTATCAATTGTTATGAAGGATAGATCTTCATCACCATTAGTTTTATTAATCCCCTGTTTTCATTGTGTATTAAATTCTCACCCAGCTGGTATTGTAAATCCACAGCTTGAGCCATGTAGTCAACATCTGCCTTTCTCTTCTTTTTTGTTACAGTAATGTCCTTCAATCCTTCCACGTTCAGTTTTGGTTTCTTCCTTTTCACCTGTCCCTTGCCTCTTTTTTCTACCTTTTCCATTGGAAAGGTGATGCCTTTTTCTGTAGACTGAGGGTGTTCTGATAGACAGATATCGTCATTGCCTGGCACCAGTGTGTTACATAACAAAGCAGAATCCCTTTTTACTACGTATTCTCTTTCCTTTACAGTCATTGGTCAGGTTCTTTTTCTTCCTTGTTATTTGTTGTAAACTTCTTCCTTTCTTTTTTTGTTTCCTTCTTAACAAACTCGATCCTCAGATTGCTGAATAGTTGTATCCAGAATTCCAGAATAGTCAGCGGCATCATCTTGTTTCATAGGAGTTGAATGTTCTTTGCAGAAAATAGATGCATCATTTCC
Source organism: Protopterus annectens (assembly GCF_019279795.1). Classification (NCBI taxonomy): domain Eukaryota; kingdom Metazoa; phylum Chordata; order Ceratodontiformes; family Protopteridae; genus Protopterus; species Protopterus annectens. The sequence goes on from NC_056733.1 coordinate 1,028,799,206, forward strand.
TAAATCTGTTCTATTTGTTGTATGCCTGACATTATTTAGTTCATCAGTCAAGTCATTAATATATGAAACAACAATTCTCCAAGCCATGCCAATTGGACAAGTGCAATCATCATTATTAAGTATAGATTTACTTCTAACAATGGTAAGCAAATCATCCAATCTTTGACACGAGGAACACAAGATCACCAGTGTTATCAGCTGTTACCTGTACAAGATATTTGTGCATTAGCAAATCGTTAATTGCATACTTATTTCAGGAATCCATATTCAGCTTCAAATTAATAAAATATTGTAAAAGAAAAGAATAATTAAAACCAGTAACCACAGAAGTCAAAGAAAATTTAAATCAACTTCTATGACAAAAAAATCACACCAGCAATATACAAATAAATAATAAAGTAAGTACAGTAAAGTTGCTCTGACCATACAAGTTCTGCAAACCAGATAAAAGTTGTAATTCCTTTCAGGATTTTCCTCTCTGCAGTCTTTGTCACTGCGGTGGTGGTGCTGCGGTAGCATTGTCGCCTCATAGCAAGACGTTGTACCGTTCGATTCTCAGCTAGAGCGTCGTCTGTGTGGAGGCATATGTGAATGGGGCGTGCCTTTGTTGAAGGTTGTGCGTCAGGGCTGGTAACCTGGTACGTAAAAATCCACTACCAATCATTAGCAGACCAGAGTTCCGCTGTGGCGACCCCTAACCGGCCGAAAGACACAAAGTCTTTGAATTTATAGCTGTCTAGGTCCCTTGATGTAGCTAATGGATTGGACATATGCAGAGTGCCTGCATTTTCTGGAAATAATGCTGCAGTGAATATTGGCAAGAAGATTTCTATGTATGAGAAGCTGAAAAAAAGAAATTCTGAACTCATTTTGGTGAATTGCAAGTGCCATATTCTGCATAATTGTGTTGAACAGGCATGCAAAACTTTGTCAATGGATATTGAAATTCTCATTCTCAAAGTTTATGCTGAATTTTCCAGATATGCCAAACGAACTGTACAACTCCAGTCATTTTTCAAGTTTGTCAGACTTGAGAATCAAGACATTTTTCACCATGTACCAACAAGATGGTTATTATTACTTCCAGCACTTGAAAGAATACTTCTAGTATGGCCTGCTTTGTAGTCTTACTTTGTTTCACTGGTAGAAGAAGAATGCCACAAAGTAATTTGAGATGCCTTTAGAGATGAAGAAAGCGAGTCCTTACCTAGACTGCCGTTTCTTACACAATGTTACGCAGGCCTTTCAAAGTAATGTGCTAATGTTAGAGTCGGATCAAACTACTAGCTCTGAACTGCATGATATTATGGTTGGAGTAAGACAGAAAACTGCAGATCGCAAGCAAGACAGATTTTATGGAAAGGCTGCTGCAGACATGCTTAAAAGAATTCCACTGGATAAGAAAAGGCACTTCGAAGTTGATGCTGAATAATTCTACAACAAGTGTTTAAACTACCTAGACAAGTGGTATAATTACCGGGATTCAGAATTTCAAGCAATGAGAACTTTAACCTTGAAAGAACCAATGATGTGGAGCTTATTCGAGGACCTGGCAGACAAGTTGCGCATTGACATCGACAAAGACAAGTACTATGATAACTACAGTATTCTGTGTGACGTCCAAACAGAGCTGGTGGAAAAAATGAACAAGCGGTCAATTGATAGAAGGATGTTTTTGCAAAATTGACACATAGGAGTGTGGTGAGGAACTCTAAAGTTGTATCCTTTGCATTTCCTATACCTGTGTCAAATTCTTCATGTGAACGAACTTTCAGTGTAATGAATTCTTTGTGGACCAAAGAAAGACATTTTCTGGGATTTGGTATTTTGCGAGCTGAGCTGCAGGTGTGCAAAAATTTGAGGTATACTTGTTCTCAGTTTCATGAATTCTTGATGAAGACAACCAAATTGTTGGCGACTGCAAGATCTGGTCAGAAATATACTTTTAAGAGCAACTAGTTTTTGTGATTCTACCAAAGCACACAGAATGAACATTTGAATAATTAGTTTACAGTTGTATTATTGTTTTGAACTTTTCTGTACATAGTATTCGTTGTACAAACATTATGAATATTAACATATCAAAGATTGATAGTCTCCGAGTTGGACAGCACTTAGGCCAAACAATACGGTTTGTGTTTAACATTAAAATAGCATCTCCAGGAATTAGCCTTATGTGAGGTGGCAACTCTAATAGGATTGTTTAGATATGCTCAGGATTTTCCTCTCTGCAGTCTCTGTGAATTTATAGCTGTCTAGGCACCTTGGGGTGGCTAGCGCTTACCTGTCTAAAACCTATCCCTTTTTAACAACAAGCAGTGAAATTAAAGGTAAAACAACAAAATATGAATCAAAGTAAATCTTGTTAACAAAGTACACCTTCCTACGTACAAACAGTTAAAAACAATGCTAATAAATACAATATAAATTCAAATAAAACTTCCCTTACTAATCAACGCCACAGTAAATCACAAACCAAGGTAGGATTCTTTACATATGCTCAGGATTTTGCTGTCTGCAGTCAGTGTGAATTTATAGCTGTCTAGGCCTTTTTGGGTGGCTAGAGCTTACCTGTCTAAAACCTGTCCCTTTCTAACAACCAACAGTGAAATTAAAGGTGGAACAACAAAATATGACTCAAAGTAAATCTTAACAAACTATCCCTTCCTACCTACAAACAGTTAAAACAGTGATAACAAATGCAGTATAAATTCAATTTTTTTTTATTTAATTTAATTTTTATTTTTACATTTGTTTACTGGGAAAGTCCAGCTCAGTGGAGGCCCAGGGAGAAAAGCTCCAAGTAATACATTGGCATAAAAACAAATCAACAAATCAGACAAGTATTAAATGTCCATTATATCAACAAAACTTTTAGTGGTTTTACAGGTGTAAAAAAGCTGCACAAGCATCCTTTGCAATACATACAGTGAATTTGTTGATATTTGTTATCACGGCGGTACAGTTAGCTAATATTAATTTAGAGAAAGGTCATAGTCAGATATGCAGAGGGATTAGAAAGTGACTTAGTATTTAGGGAGTGGCCTATCCAGGGGGAATGCAGGGGCAGAGCCAGGAGTTTGCTAGGTGATTTTTTTCAGGAATTATATGAATTGTTTTGATGCGGTAATGGAGACTAGAGTAGTAGATAGGGAGTTCCACAGGTTGGAAGTATAGTTGGAGAAAAAGTTCTCTTGCAATTAAACTCCGGAGTAAATCACAAACTAAGGTAGGATTGTTTAGATATTCTCAGGATTTTCTTCTCTGCATTCTGTGTGAATCTATATCTGTCACTCATCACACCTCATCACTAAGGGCTTTTCATCCAGAAAAAAGGAGGTCATTGTCCCACTGTACTCATCCCTCATTAGTCCCATTATAGAGTATAATGCCCCATTTGGTATGTACCTCACAAGACATCTGCAACAGCTGGAAAGGCCACAGAAATACCTCACTAAAAGAATCACAGGCCTAAAGCAGATGCCATATGCTGACCATCTAAAAAAAACTCCAGCTATACTCTGTGGCATATCGTTTACTCAGAGACGATCTCTGCTTAACATACAAGGCCATGTCAAGCCCTGAGCTGTTGGACATGCTCCACTTTAAGAAATCCCAATCCCTCAGAGCCACACGCGCCAGGGATCTAAACCTTATCATCACAATGAACAAAACATGCTGGAGGGATAGGTTCCTGACCCAGAGACTCCCCATACTCTGGAATAGACTGCCCATACATGTCAAACAGAGCACCTTGTTGGCCCTCTTCAAAAGGAACCTTGATGATTGGATGGGAGATAGGAAATTCACCCCGGGGATCATGTCAGTTGCCCTGCTAGACAGGGGTCCAGAGAAGTAAATATTGTGGGAAAAAACTTCCAGGGAATTGTTAGGGCTAGGCTTGCATAGGCCTTAGTGCCGACAGGGGCCCAGAAAAGTAAATATTGTGGGAAAAAATTTCCAGGGAATTGTTATGGCTAGGCTTGCATAGGCCTTGGGGCCGATAGCCTAGTACCAACCTATGAGCCTATGTCTAAGCACCTTAGGATGGCTAGAGCGTGCTTGTCTAAAACTTATCCCTTTTTAACAACCAACAGTGAAATTAAAGGTAAAACAACAGAATATGAATCAAAGTAAATCCTGTTAAGCTATCCCTTCCTACCTACAAACAGTTAAAAACAGTGCTAAATACAATATAAATTCAAATAAAATTTCTCTTACTAGTCAACTTCGCAGTAAATCACAAACAACAGTAGGATTGTTTAAATATGCTCAGCATACCTGCCTTTGACGAATCCAAACTGAGATCGGTCCATTGTTTGGAGGTTCCTTATGCCCTGACTGATTAGTTCCATGATAAATCTTTCCATGGCTTTCCATATGAGGCTAGTCACAGTTATCCCATTCAGCCCCATGAGTCCAATAAGCTGTGATTTCCAAAACACATTCTGTGCAAAATGCGAGTTATCACCCATGAATAGAAGTAAAGGAAAACCTGTACCACAAATTCTTTATTGCCATTGGTTCAGTATCACAAATTATAAATTATGGTCTAAGAGCTAAACCTACTGAGTTGCACATATCAATCACCACATTTAATAACACACTATATGCCTTGTAAGTTATACTGGCTTTTATAGAGACTTTTGTTACAATTCCCCTATTTAGCTCCTACATGAACTGTGTACAACGGTTGGCACTTACATCCTTGAAATTAAAATGTCCCATCAACAATCCATGCTCTTGCACAGCAGAAATTATTGAGATTATCTGCCATACTCAAGACAAATGCACCCACATTGTTTTCTATCCCTCTTTACAGAATAGGAAAGGTATATCTCCAATATACCACTGTAATAGATCTACCCTGAGTAAGTTTTTTTGGTAACACCATATTATACTCTGTGTCCTTTTCATCAGATCCTATTAACAGTCTGACCCAGAGGTGACTGGGACAACAATCTCATCATAATGTCCTCCTTCAGTGGACACAACACAATTTCCACTACCTCACTGAAATAATCATGACTCCATAATGATTTGCCCTTCATCTCACTGACAATACTTGTGTTTCCCCAAAAGTAGGGTCAGGCAGATGGCAGTGACTACATGATTTGGCAGGTATCTCTCCTTCCAAAGGTGACACATTATTGTGCAATTATCCCTTGTCTTGTATTGGCAGCACAAATAGTTCCTGTTACTGCAGCTCCATTTCTGTTCCGATAAGTAAATATAACCTGCAATTTATAGCTTCTTGCCACTCCACTGACTACAAAAACTCTTACATGTAGCACCCCCCTGTCCTGTGCTCACTGCGTGTGCAGTGGAACTCATTCCTTCCTCTGTATCAGCCATTCTCTGCACATATCCCAAAAGGGGATACACAGCTTTGAAACATGGTGACAAAGAAACCGACCACTAAGGCCTTCTCACATGACAACTGAAAAGCGTATGTTAAATTTATGTGCACCAGACATTAATTATACATACCCTATAGGTAGCTAGTTTTATCTCAACCACAATAACTCCTCAACTACCATTATCATCCCATAATTCATCAAAACACACAGAACAACCACAACTACACAGTGTGAAAAAAAACAAACTGAACATTGATCAATAAACTTGCTGAGATAACTCATTTTCAGAATAACATACTGATGAGATTGTGTATCTTCCCTGATTATTGTTGAATTAAACATTTGCTCTTTGTCAGCGGCTACTATATATATATATATATATATATATATATATATATATATATATATATATATATATATACATACATATACCAATATGTAATAACTTGTGCCAAAATGCCCACCATAATTCACGAATGTGAAAGACTAAAGCAGCTGAAACCACTAGTCTTTATAAAAAAATAATGCAATTTATTCTATACAAACAAAAATAAGTCAAGTTCTTCCAAGCAAAAACAAAGTCTAAAGGTTTAACAACAAACACATCCTGTACATATACTCTGTCTCTCTCTGAACTCCTTTGGCATAAACAATTCACAGGATTTTTTTTAAGGTCCTCCTTCGCTGTGGTTGATTCCCTCTCCCAGAGCTAGTATTCTGGATACAAAGCCAAATTGGGTAGGGTCCAGTGTCTGGAGGTTCCCAATATCTCTCTTTATGAGTTCCATGATGATTCACTCCATAGCTTTGCAAACCAGGCTAGTCAGGCTTATAGGGCAATAGTTCCCAGGTTCTGTTGTGGCACCACCTTTGTGAGGTGGGATGACTGTTGCTGTATGCCATTCTTTGGGTACATAGCCTGTGGTAAGGCTGAGTTTGAACAGTGAATTTAGGTGTGGGTTTAGTTCATTTTGGAGCTCATGTAAGACGCAGCCTGGGATACCATCCGGACCCATTGATGCTTTGTTTTTAGCTTTGGAGAGGGCTGTTTTTACCTGCATGTCTGTGATGTCTGGGGGTCTTCATTCTTCTGCGATGGATATGTGCCCTTTTGGGGGTGGGGGTGGGGTAAAGTTTGCACTGAACCTTTCAGCCAGGATGATTGCAATGTCAGTTGGTTCAGTGTATTTTTTGCCATTTTACACTAGCTCAGAACATATCTGAGAGTTGCCACCTAGATTCTTAACTTAGCTAAAGAAGGCTTTGTGATTATCTTTAGAGTTTTTGGCAATTTTTCTTTCTAAACTGGCCTTGGATGATTTTATGAGGGATCGTAGTTTCTTGCTAATATTGATCAGTGATGCCTTTTCTTTTTGGGATTTTGCTCTATCATGTAATAGTTTCCTTCTTCTGTTGTATAGCTTATTTATGGCCTGGGACCACCAGACTGGTTTCCTCTTTTTGGAGGAGTGAGTCATGGTTTTACTTGGGATGGCTTGATCCATGTATTCCTGTAGATGCTCATAGAATGCATTTGTAAAGGATTCTGCGGTTTGGGCAGCATTATCCTCTAGCAAGGGGGCTTTGAAAGTTTCCACCTCGGTCTTGAGAAGTGTGAAGTTGGCTTTTGCAAAGTTTTTCACAGTGGTTTCCTTGACTGGGGGTGGGGTCAGGATGTGGATGTCCAGTGTAATTAGTTTATGATCTGATCTTACCAGCAAGGGGTTTACCTCTGGTGTGGAGCACTGATCCCCCATGTTGGTGATGATCAGGTCCAATATGTTGTCACCTCTTGTGGGCATGGTGACCAGCTGTTCCAGGATGTTTGAGTTTATAAACTCTAGGAAGCTTTGGGCAAAGGAGTTTGTACTTGAGTAGTTATCCCAATCAATGTTTGGGTAGTTGAAATCTCCCAATAGCATGGTGTCAGGTAGGACCTTTATATTTTCCAATGTTCTCAGGAATGCTGAGTGGAGGTCCTGAGACAAGGTATGTGATCTGTAGCAAGCTACAATCTGAAAAGCAGCTTTTCCCACTGTTAGTTGCACATGGATAGTCTCAGAGGCCTCGTGCTGTGCTACTAACCTGGAGGTGTGGGCATCCTTTATGAAAATGGATACACCCCCTCCTTTTGTATTTCGGTCCGGGTTCTGGGGCTGAAAGGTATGGTACGAATTGTAGCCTGGTAGTACTGGGGTGCTCTCTGGAGCCTTGAACCAGGTTTCTGTTACTGCACAGATATCGATTTTCTCCATGCTAAGGAGTACCTCGAGTGCATGCATTTTGAGGTTTAGACTTCTGGCATTGAGTAGCATTACCCTCAGTTTCTGGTTATTTGTGTTGTTTATGGAGGTGGGTTTGTCTTTTGAGCCTTGCCTAAAAAAAGACACTATGGGGGTGGCAAGAGCCTTGGCCAGTATTTGAAAGCCTAAGGGCGACAGGTGCAAGCCATCTCTGGTGAAACAGCGTGGCTTGTCGAGCATGTCATCCCAGGCTGACAGATGCTGGATCCCCTTTGAACAACACCAATAGCTTAGCCAATTTTTAAAACTGATCATTTTTTTTTGTACTGTGGCATCATTCTTGGTGAGGGCAAGATGCTACTCAGGGTCAGGGTCATACCGGCCAGGAGCTACATGATCAGAGAGCTCCTCTATGTCTCTTTTCATGTAGTCCAGGGAGGTACATCTCTGGTCATTCACACCAACATGTACAATGACAGAGTCATATTTGTACTTGTTTTGGAGTGACCTGAGTGCTTGTGTTATGTGGCGGATCCTGGCAAGTGACAGGCAGCTTACAGTAACCTTCTCCTTGTTCAGTCTAGTGAGTGGAACGTCAGTGTGCCTGACAATAGAGTCACCTATTACTAGTGTATTGGGTGTGTTGTTATACCTTAAGGGCTGTGGTTGCATGGCACACTGACTTTATGAAGTATGTGATACGTGGTTGTTGTTTGAGGGTGGAGGTTGCTTGGATGTCTTCTTTGGAGATCTCTGCTGCTTAGGCAGATTTTTATTTAGAGTCTCAGAGTATGTTTTTGTATATTTATGTGTGTTGTTTGCTGGTGCATGTGTGACTGTTGTATGTGAGACTGGAAGTGTGGTGCAAGTGTTTCCCTTCTCCTCCTGACTGGCTGTTCCAGCCTTGGGTTGAGAGAGCCTGGCCTCCAGTTTGGCTGTATAGTTGCATCTCTCACATACATTTGTGTTTGTTGGAAGGAGGAGAGGGTTGTCTGTGTACATGAGGCAATTATAACATTGCCTCAAGATTCCCAGATTCACTAGCTGGACTGGAGAGTATACCTGAAACTGCCCTTTGGACATGCCTGTATGGGTAAATGAACTGATTTACTGATTGTCCAGTAGGGACGAATAGGGAGCCTTGTACTACTGTATAGTACAGGGGAGGTGTAGTGTTCACGTTTATTAGTGCTTACTGAGAGCTTGGAGCAAGTGCTGGGCTGTAAAAGGAAGGTTAGCGTGCTTAATTTGAAAGTTTGACTAGTTCTAAGGGAAAAATTGAAGAGCAGACTTCGTGGAGCCTGGAATAGTTTAAACCCTAGCTAACCGGCGGTGCGCAAAACCGTGCAAATGCGGGTTTTAAGGCAGGGAGATGAAAGAGATAGGAATTAGCCCAGAATGGCCAATAAACTACTAGTTGCTGGGCTGAGACCACTCCTACAGAGACAGATAGGCTGCTCAAAGCTCCCCACTCTCACTGGTGAACAGAGAAACTTCCTCCTATCCAAGTAAGGATACAATAAGAAGATACAATAAACTTACACAAAAACACTTTAAATGCTTATAACAGGCTAACGCACTTTAATGTGTAGCCGACAACAGTTAAACAACAACAAAAAAAAGACTTAAACGACTTTACAAGTGCTAACAGCAAATACAATATAGTATGCAGCAAAGAGAGTTTTTTTTAAGACACAGAAATGCTAGAATTCACTTTTCAGCGAATTTAGCAGTCACAGAAAAAATGCAGAGAAGTAAAAAATAGTTAATCAGTTGAAAGTCACTCTTTTGTCGCTCTGCTGCTTGTAGTACTCTGCAGGACACCACAAGGAGCTTGGCTGAGTAGTATACCAAGCACAAAACTGAGCAAATGCGGGTTTTAAGGCAGGGAGATGAAAGATATAGGAATTAGCCCAAAACAGCCAATAAACTACTAGTTGCTGGGCTGAGACCACTCCTCCAGGGACAGATAGGCTGCTCAAAGCTCCTCACTCTCACTGGTGAACAGAGAAACTTCCTCATATCCAAGTAAGGATATGGGCAACACAGAAACTTATACCACAGCCCTCTATTCAGCACACCCTGAAAACTGGACTAGACTAGCTTATAAAAGGCGGGAAACAAGAATTTTTTTTGTTTTTTTTTTCTTTTTTTTTTAAGCAGAAGATACAATAAACTTACATAAAAACACTTTAAATGCTTATAACAGGCTAGCACACTTTAGTGTGTAGCCTACAACAGTTAAACAACAAAAAAGACTTAAACAACTTTACAAGATAGGAATTAGCCCAAAATGGCCAATAAACTACTAGTTGCTGGGCTGAGACCACTCCTCCAGGGACAGATAGGCTGCTCAAAGCTCCTCACTCTCACTGGTGAACAGAGAAACTTCCTCCTATCCAAGTAAGGATATGGGCAACATAAGAAATTATACCACAGCCCTGAATTCAGCAGACCCTGAAAACTGGACTAGACTAGCTTATAGGGTTGCCACCTTTTCAAATGCCCAAAGTGGGACATTTCTGGTACAAACATCAGACTTTGGAGGCCGAAACATACCTACGGTGAATACAAAGGACAGAACTTCACTTTTTTGCCTAAATTAAAGCTTATTCTTGTAGCATTTTAGTTGCTTATCCTGTTTCTTACAACATTTAGGTGTTTCAGATACAGAATAACTGTTTTATGCAAGTATTACATAAAATATAGGAAGCAATTTTGTCCTAAAATCTCAGGACATTTGCCATTTTCACAATTTTTTGCAGGACACAACTGCCCAAAGAGGGACTGTCCCTCACAAAGTGGGACAGGTGGTAATCCTACTAGCTTATAAAAGGCGGGAAACAAGAATATTTTTTTTTCTTTTTTTTAAGCAGAAGATGCAATAAACTTACACAAAAACACTTTAAATGCTTATAACAGGCTAGTGCTTTAAAACTTTTGCCAGTGTAAAGTTCTTTCTTTGTTTTGCAGCTTGTTGGTTTTATTGGCATATATAAATATATGTATGTCTGTATGTATATATATATATATATATATATATATATATATATATATATATAAGCTCCTTATAAGCTCAAAATGCTGAAATCTAGAATTTCAGAATCTCTAGCTCATAAAGTGGAAGGATCGGTAGATCCCAACCCCAGAAGCATGAAATTTAAAATCTTGCATGCGGGAGATTTTGCATTAGCGGTTCTGGTGTTGCTCTGTGTTCATAGATTCAGGTACGTGTTTATGTTTAAGGGTGTTGGGTAGGGGCTGTAGTATGTGTTGCAACTGTGATGTGTGTGTGCGAGAAGAATGTAGCTTGTGTGGTGGTGTTTCGTGTGTGTGTGTGTATGTAGTGTGACCTTGTAGTTAGAATATTTAAGTAGGTGGGTGTGGGGGGGTGCAGGGGGCTTGCCCCCTGCATATAATAATGGTAGGTGTGTGTGCTTGTTTAGTTGTGTGCGTATGTGTTGTATTGTTGTTTGAAAGTGTTGAGAGTTTGAATTTCGTGGTTTTGTGGTTTCAGGATTTAGGCTTTCGTGGTTTTTTGGGTTTAGATAATTGGATTTTCCACTTTATGGGCTTGAGATTCTGAAATTTGAGATTTTAGAATTATAAGCTTATAAAGTGAATATATATATATATATATATATATGTATACACACACACACACACACACACACACACACACACACACACGCACACACACACACATACATACATACAGTGCCTTCTAGGAGCTAATTATGGTAGAAACATTTGAAAAAGAAACTAACAGAGAGAGAAAGTTTAGTTTCATATCCTGAATATAATACTTGTTGAAAAGTAAAAAAAAAAAAAAAAAAACTAAAACAATAAGTGAAAAGGTCACACAGAAAAAAAAACAATCAGTAAAAACTAAATGAAAACTATAGCCAAGCTATAATTTCCACACAGTGACCTCTCAAACCTCCTGTATTAGAAGCACATGGGATACATGCAAATGACTCTTATTAACATCAAGTTATTCAGCTATATGGTGATTCTGAATGTCCATGACTTTTTAAATCATTTTAATGGACAAATTCTGGTCAATAAAGCCAACCCTCACTAGCTGTGGACATGCACAATTCAGCTTTGTTATGGCCTCATCAGCACAACACAAGTGGACTGTTTGACTAAGCATTAGAAACACAGGGCTGTTACACCCAGTTGATGTCCATTATCATTAGGGTGTCTGCAAATTATCCAAACTAACAAACTAAAACAATGAGTGAAAAGGTCACAGAAAAACCAGTCAGTAAAAACTAAATGAAAACTCTAGCCAAGCTAGAATTTCCACTGAGTGACCTTTCAAACCTCCTATATTATAGGCACATGGGATATATGCAAATGAACCTTATGAACATCAGGTGTTTCAACTATATGGCGATTCTGAATGCCCATGACTTTTTAAGTCGTTTTAATGGACAAATTCAGGCTAATAAAGCTAAAGACTTCTGTCTTCTGCCTAGTCCCTCATCACCTTCAGGAGAGCTGTGCAATCTGCCACGTGTTTAACCCAAGAGCATTGGCAGATTATTGAAATAAACTAATATTAAAATTACTTCTACCCTCCTCCTTTGATGAGGCCATATCTGGACTAGTTAAAGAGAAAGAAATAGAAAAAGCTAAAAAGGTAACTCTTACCTCTCCCAGCTCCTCTTCTACTTCATCTAAATCAGAAAAATCAGTAAAAAGGCTATCCCCTGATCCTACAGTTAGTTCAGACCTTGTGAGGAAGAAGCTTACATTCTCAGATCCAGCTCTTATATCAGACCCAACAAAGTCAAAACACTCCTCCTTGGATCCAATTGTTTCTTTGGATCTGAAGTTTTTGATAAAGCAGGATTCATTGGATCCAAACACCTCAGATCTTACCTCTACCTTACCCAGAACTAGGTATTCTCCTTTGATGGATGCATTTTCATTGAGGATGCCCTCCCCATTTTTGAAAAGATCTAAGTCCCCATCTGCTCTGTCTACCCGTTCATCCATAAGCCTAACCGAAGATGTAGAAAGGCTAGTGAGAAATTAGCTCTCAGCGCAGAGCCAGTCTGTCACCTTTTTGGCTCCTACCCCATTGGGTCAGGAAGCCCAAGTATCAGAAACCCCTCCTCTGGCAGTTCCTCCTCAGCCTCCAGCCCAGGTCTCAGAGCCATCGGATCCAAGTTGTCCGGCTCTGTCTGCTTCGGATACGAAGATCTTAGTATCCCTGGATCCGAGACTTGCTCTGACCATTCGATCCAGTCAGATCCAGAGAGCTTTTGGACCTGTTTCTGCCCTGTCAGGTCCAAGGTACTGCATTCGACTCCGGGAATGTCATAATCATCTGTGCATCTCAGAGCCTCATTGATGGTCAGTCTGAATCCGACATCAGCCTTAGGGCAGATATCCTCAGAGCAGGGAAGGACTATGGATCAGAGACTTATTTTTTCAGATCTGATTCTTTACCCCTCTCTGGGATGGTCTGATTTCAGAGTGCTGGAGAGAGCTTTGTCTGCTACTCAGACAATGCCTTCCCCTTCAGATCCTATGTCTTCTGTTCCCCTACCTCTGCCCCATGAGATTCAACTAACTTCTCTACAGGGACAGCCATTACCAAAACCCCAGTCTTCACACAAGGCTGTTCCCACCTCTTCTGATACCTACCTGGAGTCTCCCACTGAGGAAGTCCCTAAAAAGAGGTCATGCAAGAGGAAGCACATATATTTCCTCTGAATCAGTCACTGAGGACACAGATTTTGATGAGGGTGAGGGGTCCTCATGGTCACCTCCTGAAGACATCTCATTTGGAGATATTTTGGAGATCTTGAAACAGAAAGGTGGCTGGAAGTCCAGCAATCCTTCTTTGGAGGAATCTGTGTTACTGGAGACTTTTGGTACTGGCCCATCTACTTCCTGGGTAGTCCCATCCACTGATGAGCTCCTGGAATTAGTCTCGCAGTGGGCCTGGAAAGAACCTGACATAATTCAGCCCATACAAAAGATACAAGACAAGATCATGTCCCCATCAGAAACCAAGTCCTTTTGGTCCAAAGGTCCACCGGTTGATGCCATGGTTGAGGCAGAAGCCACCAAAAAGGAACTCACTGATGAGAGTACTTCTGTCTATCCCCCTGGCAAAGAGTTGTGAGCGATGGACAGGTTCAGAAAACATGTCTATGCTTCAGCAACCTTTGCCTTAAGGTCTCTGAACTACTTGGCACACTTTATTAGACTTCAGAGGAATCTGATCAAGGAGCTTTCAGGTACCCTCGCAGGATCCGTGTCTGAAGATGTGAAAGATTCCATCACTTCTCAGCTGGCAACCCTACAGTCAATATCCAATTCCTCTATGAGGCTTATTTCCAATGTGCTAGAAGGAACCTTATGAGTAGTTGATTCAGGTGTAGCCATTAAAAGACATGCCTGGATGCATTTATGTGATTGTGCAGAGCCCTTTAAGTCTACATTTGTCAGTGCTTCCTTTGATGGATCCTCTCTTTTTTGGCTCTAAAGTAAGAGAAACACTATCCGTGTGTGAGAAGGATGGGAAGACCCTTTCTGCCATGGGCGTACATTTTTCCACCTCCCAAAGATCCTTTTCAAGAAATCATTGAGGGGTGGAAAGATGTGGTTCAGAAAATCACAAGGGGGTTCTCCAGAACACATGTGGAGGTCCTTCCCCCAGAGGCAGAGGGGAAGGTTCAAATGACAGACACCACCCTCACAGCAGAGGAGGCCTGCAATATTTGAGTTCCAGAGAACATTTCTTTGGTAAACCTTTCCAGCACTCCTGAAAAGAGGCCTGATTGTCCCACTCTGGAGAGAATCGGGGATCACTTATCACTGCACCAGTGAGCCTGGCTAGACATAACAAATGACAATTGGGTGCAGAGGATCGTATCCAGAGGAGATATATAATTCTATTTTTCCATCTTCCTTTATATTTCAAAAAACTCCCCGATGTTCCACCCAGTCAGAGGTAACAAGCAGCAATTCAGATACAAAAGCTGTTAATCAAAAGAGTCGTCCAAGCGGTCCCCTCAGACCAGAAAGGATCCAGAACTTACCCATTTAGTGCCAAAAACGACAGGGGGCTGGAGACCAATTTTGGATCTCAGCAACCTGAACAACTTTGTTCAGAAAACAAAGTTCCAGATGGTTATGATTCAGTCAGTACTTCCATTTCTGGAAAAAGAAGATTGGATGTGCTCAGTCGATCTCCAGGATGCGTACTATCGCATAAAGATAAACAGAGGGTCCAGGAGATTTTTACACTTCTGGCTAGGAGCCAGTCATTGCCAGTTCAGAACACTGCTTTTTCATCTCAGCATTGCTCCCAGGGTGTTCGCCAAATGTATGGCAGTGGTAGCAGCTCACCTCAGACGGATTCCGTGTGTTTTCTTATTTGGACGACTGGCTCATCTCTGCCATGACCAGGCATCACCTCATCATGGCAAGAGAAAAGGTCATTTAAACTTGTGCCTGTCTAGGAATAACCATAAATTTTGAAAAGTCTCACCTTCAACCAGCTCAGTCCATAGAATTCATTGGATACTTCTAGACACAAGGTCTACAGTGGCCTCTGCCTCTCTCCAGGGTTCAAACCTTATGAACACAAGTAAACAAAATTTTTTTTCAGTACAGCAGTTCTGGCTCACCTAGTCCTATGAGTACCGGGATTGATGGTGGCAGCTATCCCCCTTCTACCTCTGGCAAGGTTTTACATGAGAATTCTTCAGTGGATATTGGCATCTCAATGGTCCATTCTTAATTTGCCCCATCTGCTCCAATAGGAATCACCAACTCATGCAAAAGACATTTGATGTGGCGGATCCAGTTGGATCAACTTCTTCAAGGCTGGTTATTTGTTCCTTCTCATCCCAAGACCATAGTGACCACAGATGCTTCCCAGATAGGGTGTGGGGGGTATAATCTGGGAAAGACAGTCCAAGGCACGTGGTCCCCCGACTAGGCCAAGTTGCATATCAATGTTCTAGAATTGAGAGCAGTGCTTTTAGCATTGCAAGCCTTTCAGGTAGCTCTTCCTTCAGGGACAATTGCAATACACACAGACAATATGTCAGTGGTTTGGTACATCAGCAAACAAGGAGGAACCAAGTCATGCCCTCTTTGTCAAGAAGTACTAAGAGTTTGGCAATGGACAATCTCTTCCAACCCCTTTCTTTTAGCAAAGCACATCTCAGGGAAATCCAATGTGCTAGCAGAGAAACTGAGCAGATGCATTCTATCACCTCACGAGTGGTCCCTTCAACCAGAAAGTAGCGGAAGAGTTTTCCACACATAGGCCCAGCCTTGCTGCAACCTTTTGCCTTTCTCCTAAACAAAAAGTGCAGCAGCTACTTTGCCCTAATTCCCCCACAGGGGGAGTCACCAAGGGATGCTGTTATTCAGGATTGCCCCCTCCCAGGTTACTGTATGCATACCCCCTGAATCCTCTAATACCAAAGTTCCGACAGAAAACTGCCAGGTTGAAGAGCAAGATGATTCTCATTGCCCCCTTTTGGCCTCAACAAATTTGGCTCCCCTTCCTTTGGCCTCATCTGATCCATCAACCCTGGATGCTGGACCTGCTGTCTCACCTGACAGAAATGACTCATCCCGACCTTCCAAATCTCAAGCTGACAGCTTAGTATCTTCATTCCCAGTAGTAGTCAGACAAGCTGTGCTCTGCACCCCTGTTCGCCAAATTCTATTATATTCCCTCAAACCATCCACAAGACAAATTTATCATAGCAAATGGAAAATATTTATCCACTGGGCTCTTCAAAATAATGTAGACCCCTTTGTGGCTCCAATTCATTTGTATTAGAATTCTTGACACTGCTCTTTAGTCAAGGGGTCAGCTCATCCACAATCAAAGTTCAACTAGCAGTGATTTCCAACTATCACACTGGCCTGGACGGCTCTTCACTTGCATCACATAAACTTTGTAAGACATTTCTATGGGGAACTCTTTTCTTGAGACCCACAGTTAGAGATCCTATTCCACCATGGGATTTAACCTTAGTACTGCAAGCCTTAGTCCTTCCTCACTTTGAACCTGCAAGTACTTGCGATCTAAAGTTCCTTTCTTGGAAGGCGTTGTTTTGGTAGCCATTACCTCTGCCAGAAGAATTTCAGAAATTCAGGCCTTGTTGGTGAAACCTCCATACTTAATTTTTCACAAAGCATCTTTTTTGCTCAAAGTGGCTTTTGACTCCAACATTAACCAATCTCTCAGTCTACCAGTTTTCTTCCCAAATTATACCAGTTAAGAAGAGTATTTGTTACATTCACTAGATGTTCGCAGACAATTATTCTTTTGTTAAAGGAAAGTTGACAAAATCAGTGTCTAAAGAATCTGTATCTAGATGGCTAACTGACTGCATTTCCTTCATTTATAATAAATTAAACTTGCCTCTCTCAAAGTGAGTACGTGCCCACTCTACAACATCATTAGCAACATCCTCAGCTTTTCATTCAAGAGCCTCCTTGGATGACATTTGTGTGGCAGCAACCTGGGCTTCTCCTCATAACTTCATATTTCATTACAAACTGGACTTAGTCGCTATGGGCAGGGCATCATTTGACCCAATGATGCTCAGGAATATTCGTCCCTGAGGCCGCCTGGGGATTTCAGTAGCTGGGGACTCTGTCCCATCAGTGAGGCTGAAATGAAAATTGACAACATCAGATAAAAACGTTATGTACTCACCATAATGTTCCATCTGTGTTGTCCGTTTCCATTTCTGCCTCACCTTCCCTCCCACCAACCACCTACCATTATATTCTGGAACAACGGGTAGATAGAGCAATTCTTCTTTGAAGTATTCGTCTTATGCTGATGGCTCCAGATATGGCTTTGTCCTTCCATCCATTTCTATACTACTTCTTAAGCTTTCCTTAAAATTACATAAGGTTTTTTTTTTCTATGGCCTGCAAACAAGATCTGAGGTAATGAGGGGTGGTGAATTCTGGGTAAGGGTGAAGCTTGCAAGTTCAAGATTGTTACGAGCTTGTAAAGTGGCCGAGTTGGATCCAAGGGATCGGATCCGAACCCCACAGGGTATCAGTAAGGCGGAAATGAAAATGGACAACACATACGGAAAGCTATGGTGAGTGCATAACTTTTTTTTCTTTCTGTAATGTTTAAATGTGATTTGAGTTTCTCCTGCTTGCCAAAAAAAACTTGCTGTTAAAGCACTATTTGAAGTACAAGGAGTTGTTCCTTGCTTACTTTGAATCATTGAAAATTAGATAGTATTAACAACAGCCTTGTCACAATGTACAAATTGTGCTTGTGCAAACACAGACACACAGACACTCATATGCATGGGCAAGAAAGTAAACTGCCCTACAAAGGCTGGCATGTAAGACCTGAATTATTGTAATCTATGTGGCTAGTGTTACCTTAAAAAGCGGACCGATCCATTTAACTGCCCAAGTGCAATCTATATATTCTTGCTGTTAAAACTGTGAATAACCAGAAAGGGTTCTGGACGCTGCAGTGTTAATGAAGCTGCTGTTCCCACCTGCTGGATAAATTCTTCTGCTAAAGAAATTTTTGCAGATCAGGCTGTAATGTCCATAATTCTGTAATTCATCTGTACTTTTGGGATTATCCTAACTACAGAGGGAAAATGTGAACATGATCTAAAGGACTTGTCAACTATGCTGAAGTGAAACCTTTTCAGTTTTTTTCTGTCTTTCAAGACACATTTACTTAAGCTGAATTAAACTGAACTACATTGTTTAACAGCCTGTGGATTTCTATTTTGTCTACAGTATCTTGGCTTAAGAAAAAAAATAAGCCTTTTGATGGTAGCTTTATTACACTTGCTGATGATACTGTGGAACTAAATATCCCCACTGGCACAGTGAGTTGTAACAAAATTGCTACTAAAATGGAGAAAACTATAGACGCATTTATGCAAAGCTCTATTGCACAAGTCACTAATAATGCTCAACAAGAAACAAACCAAACTTTGCTGAGAACACAATAAGAAACTAACCATGCTTGATAAGCAACTAACCACCCTTTGCAAGCTGTGCTCAGCCAGTGTGAAGAACACAAAGCACATCAGTGCCGTTGATACACGTCAGCATAAACATGGGGGGCTGTAAAAATAAATGATGAAGAGCAGGAAGAGCCGTTCAAATTCTGTAGGAAGAAGTCCAGACCTGGCTGAACGAGAGAGAAATACAACCAGGTAGAGCCCCAGTCTGGGGCACAGGTGACAACAGCAGCTGATGACATCAAAGCCTATTTTCTGACCTTTGAATAGACTGCAGAAAGGGAAG